>NC_136467.1:96660686-96811141 GCF_902686455.1 Sciurus vulgaris | reverse complement strand
AAAGGATTGTGCTGTAATGAGAACAACTTAAGGATGATTTGACAGTGATTGGTCTAAGAGGGTAAAGTCAGGCATTCACTAGTTCTTTAAAACATCCAGTTTGGAGCTCCTGCAGGAAAGCCTACCTGCAGTTTATGTTATATTTGCTTTGCCTGCCAAATATGTGCAGTTTTGACAGTATCTGTTGCCTTGCTTACCAGGTGACAGTGTATTGCTGAGTAAAAAGGAATTTGGATAACTTTCAACTTGCATTCACCATTGCAGATTTTTAATTTCAAGCAAAAGTCCATGGTTGTCAATGAAAGTAGGTCTCCTTTATATTTTACAGGTTCTCAATCTAATATATATTTCATGTTATATTACTTTATTTTTTGCAGTGCTGGGGATTGAAACCAGAGCCTTGCATATGTTCGACAAGTGCTTTTCTACTGACATACATCCTTTTTACTTTTTGTTTTAAGACAAGGCCCCTGAAGTTGCTCAGGCTGGCTTCCAACTGCCCTGTTTTAAAAGTAGTTGGGATTGAGTGTGTATTATCATGCCCAACTGACATGATGCCACTTTAAGTCATGAGAGGCCATAGAGTGATCAAAAATCATAAAACCTATAACCCTATCTTTTAATTAAAGCACAATTTTATCTTAAAATTTGACTTATTTTGAAATTTCATGGGCTAACACAAAGCATTAATGATGAATGGGGTAACTATTGAGTCTTTAGCATTATGTAAGAATAACTTCACTACTTCATTACAAATATACCATTATGTTGTTATGTATATCATTTAACTTACACTTAAAATATGAAATTATTTTTTTAATTAGCTTTTCTTTTTCTTTATTTTGCCACTGTGACTAAAAGACCCAACCAGAACAATTGTAAAGGAAGAAAGTTTACTTAGGTTCTCACAGTTTCAGAGGTTTCCGTCCAAAGGGAGCTAGCTCCATTTCTTGGGGCTCCACGTGATAGGACATCATAGCCAAAGAGTGTGGAAGAAGGATGATCAGGAAACAGAGAGAGACCTCACTCACCAGATATAAAATATGTACCCCAAAGTCATACCCACAATGACCCACCTCCTCTAGTCACACCCTATCTGCCTTCATTTTCCACTCAGTTAATCCCTAGCAGGATATTAATTTACTGATTGTGTTAAGACTCTTACAACCCAATCTTTTCTCCTCTGACCCTTGCATTGTCTCACAAATAACTTTTTGGAAGACACATCACATCCAAGACATAACAGTGATTTTATTAATGTTAAATAAATATCACTTGTGAATCAGTAAAGATTAGTAAAGTTTTTGAAATAAAAACAAATAACATGGTAATATTGCACATAATACACCCCTTGTAATTAAAATAATTTGCGAGAGTGGTTTCAAGTTTGCTATAGAGAAATTATTGAAAAAATAAGTCACAAAGTTCTCTCAAGTATACTCAAATAAACTTACTACATTAAGAATCTAAATACCACACACTTACAGAAATGAAAAACAAACAAAAACAAAACAAGCAGAAAGCTAAGATACAAAAGCACAAAAGTGTATGTTCATCAGATGTCATGAGTTCAAAATGTGAAAGAATAAAACTGCACCTAAGGGCTCTTCTCTGTAATTTCACATTCTTGGTGACAGGATGGGGAAACCTTATATTTAAGTTTCTCTTCATGATGACTGTGGCTTATAATAGATGAGATATGACCAATCCCCTTGGACCACAATTTTATTGACAGTGTCCTCATCTGCAGTTGCTTACATTTGAGTGGAAAGTCATCATAAGCAAAATGGGTGATCAAGTGATGATGGAATGAATAAGCAATGAGGTGCATTCAGTCCACTCATTAAGAAGAAGGTTTCAGACATTGTATCATTTTCCTAAAGTGTTCTCCCAATTCAACCCACTCCTATTCCTCGGAACAGGGCCAAGCCCCCAAAGTTTTGTTTATAATTGTATTTTTCTCCTTAGACTCACCGAAGCAATGATTTAAATCATTATCAACTCAATGGGTTTATCTTCTTAGACAAGTTTATCTAAAATGAAAATCCAAATATTCTCATGCTCTAGTGCTATTATGAATATAATATTAAATCTGAATTATCCATTCACACAAATACATTCTAAAAGCAACACAGTCATGACTTTTTATCTCTTTCTCTCAATTTGGAAACAATTGTAGTAATATTCTTTAAGGAATTTGTCATATAACTCAGCACAATGATTTAAAGTAAGATTCATTATTTGCAAAACTTCCATTTTGATTTTTGGTATTATATTGTTCTTATTAGGTTACATTCCTAGGTTTTAAAAAACTATTTTTTACAGGACTACTACACGCCCTTTCTAGGTCCTAACCAGAAGTTCTTATTTGAATTTCTATTTTCTTTTAATAGTAACTATTCCTTCCCTTCTATATATTAGCTTGTCACATTTCCCCCATATGCAATGATTTGACAGTTTTCAAAACTTCCCTTCCCTTCTTCTCTTCCTTCTTCATAGATCACCTTTCATCTTCTCTGGCAGACAATATACAATTGATCCTTTAGGGCTTATGTTCAAACTCACCTCTTTTTTGGAAGCCTAGCTTTATGCACTTCCTTTTCTAAATTTCAAATTATTTGGCTATTATGATACGTGATGAAGGTCTATTAACAATTTACATGCTTGCTTGTAAATGAATTTCTGCAGGGCAGACAATTTCTAATTCATCTTCAATTCCCAGTATTTCACACATTGCCTAGCACTGGCATTCATAAATATTTATTGAATCAAGTAAACTCCTCTAATCTTTTAAATATGCAAATGAAGTCTATATATCTCATTGAAATAAACATGCTTAAACTTAGTAGTTAATTTAGATAGATATTATAACTATATTTTTTAAGTTCTGTCATGTTACATTTCTACCAAAATGTTCAAGCAGAAAAAAGATCCAGGTTTTAAATGGTATTGTAAAGAATACTGTCCTTGTTTGATAAATGTAAGAATACATCCCTGACTAATTCAACCACAGCCAAGTCTCTTTATGGAATTTAATCCTCTAACCCTATTCAACGAAGTTAATGGTTGTTTCACATGAGTGATAGTGATGTATTGAGATTTAAAGGAGGGTGCAGAAGATAACACAGCAGAAAGCAGATATAATATTTAAAATATAATTCTTCTAAAATGAAAACAAAATCTATAAGAGGAAGTTCCATAGAAGCATAATGTTCCATTTTAGGCTTTCAAAACAGATTTATAAATGAAACATTTCATAAACAATGAATAACGTACACTTAAAGAACCTCACACAGAGGAAAATTGCAACTGAGTATGCATAATTTGCACTACAGTAATCTTATTTTCTAGTAAAGGCAATGAATCCTGTCACCAAATGGCAAGCAAAGGCAAAGTGGTGGAATGCATGCTGATGTTACTGAAATTTTCTTCAGAGGAACACAGAGGTAAGAAAATTATTGTGATATTTTCTATGTGTAATTTTTAACTGGCAATAAATTTATGTGAATAATTTGAAACTTGTTTGCATTAACATATTGATACATAGTTTAGAAGATTAGGTCACTTATGAGATGGAGGAATTAACATTAAAACTCAAAATTTTCCTCTTAGGGGGACACTCATTTCTCCTTTGCATAATTATATGTTTTGTAGGAATTCCATTTCCTTCATATCTGTCACTTTCTTCCACGCATGAAATTCTGGAACTTAAAGAATTTAGTAGTCTTTTAATTTGCTCTCTTTATTCCCATACACATTAACCAATAGTCTCCCAGATATTACAAGTGACCTCGTGATTTTTGATGTCCCTACACTGAAGTGTCATCACCTCCCAGGTCATATGGGAACTTGGGTTATTGATACTATTTTCTTTCTCTCTTTCTAAATGTGTCAACTACATAGTTATTTCTGAAACTAAAGCAGAAAAAAATCAGTGGCTTTGCTAATGAAGTTAAAAATAAAAGTTCTAACAATATAATCAAAAGTGAAGTTGAGACTTGTTTTAATGTTTACCAAGATTCTCTGATTTACTTTTACCCCATTATCTTAGTGCATAATCGCATCACATGATGCTTAGACAATGACCTAAATCCAGGAGCATTGTGTAAACTTCATTCTGGTCTTTTAAATCAAAAGTGATAACAGAGATCCTAAAATAACTCAAAGAAATAAGTAAGCTATTCTCAAAGTGCCAGGTAAGTACATTCATCCTGAATAACATGCCTGAACACCATGTGATTGTTATTTATGTCACCTTTTCCAGTTCTGTTTGAAGACAGCATTGAGATCATTACCAAGGCAATATAGTATTATCAAACCCAAGTGAGGTAAGTTATAGCACTTCTTGGCAAATATTCACTCTCACTTTCCATGGAAGGAATATATTTCCCTGCCCAATTGATACTGGGCATAATTTTATGACCCACTAGTCTAATGGGATGATAGTGGAAATTTATGAGCAGAACTTGAAATGTACTATATGATTTCACTTGGCTTGTTGTGCTTTTCTTCAACATAAGAACATACTCAAGTTACCTTCAGATTCCAAGATGATGAGAAATAGGCAAATTTAGTTATTGCTGGGAAACAAGCCCAATGGGGCAAAATCTAAATTAGCTGATTCCTGCCAATCCATAGCTGAGTAAGAAATAGAGGTTTATTTGTATATGTTCACCAAGTGTTTTTTGTTTTTTTAATACAATACAATTATGGATACAGTGTACTAACACACCAAGAAAATCATTTCATCTAAATACAAAGCAGAATGAAAATTTTTGAAAGTCTATATAGAGCGTGAGAGTATTAAGTGGGTGAAAAAAGTTGAAAATGTTTATTTTGTTTTGCCTTTAAAAATTAATAACTGAAGATTTTGAAAGGTAGCATGCTGAGTGAAAAGAAAGAAGAAAAAAGCAAATCTAGACAAATCTTAGGAATTTTATTTGTGAAAAAGAGAACAAGCCTGATAATAGAAGGGATGTTAAAGGGAAAAAGAAGGTTTTTTTGGTTTTCTTCCCTCTTTTCCCTTTAAAAGTAGAAAGGGTCTAAATATATTTACAATTAAAAGAAAAATACCAAGGAAGCAGAATTAGAATGCAAGACGGAGAATTATGGACTGAATTTAAATAAAGCTCTAGCTCAGCTGGTCAATGAATAACATTCAGCACATTTTAAAAGATAGGAAACAAATTCTTCCTGTGAGACAGAAGAGAGAAAAATTGTGATGCTGCAGATAAATTCTAGAGACAGGAGGAAGGTGTGACCACATAGATTTGCTGAAATGATAGGATGGACACTGGCGGGGCTCATGCTAAATGACTTACACTGGCAATCATATCTAAGTAATGCTTGAAGATTAGGAAAGAATACAGTGGAGTGTGGCAGTTATGTTGTCGAAAGGTCTTTCACACATGGCTTCCTTGTCTCCCTTCTGCCTTACATGTTACCGGCATACTTTGTCACTCTTCCTGAATTAACCCATTAATGGCACACCAGTAGCCAAGTGGGAAAGTTCCTTTCCTTCAGTAGAAGTCATTAGGTACAATTCATCCACCACTGTCTCCTCATGTCCCTCAGAGGACTATAATTCCCTGTCCTGGTATATAACCAGTCTATTTTTCCTCTGGGCTTCTACTAATAATGTTCCACATATGATGATTCCCTATGCTTTCATTGTCTTAAATGATCTCATTTCTAATCGTCTACAAGAACTTTATCTCCTGTTGACTTTCTCCACTGTGCAGAATTCTTCAGCTCTCGTGGTCTTTCATCATTTACTTGATATAAGCCAGTTTTATTGTTTCTTCTCCATGAATCTGGCATCTAACTTTCTCTCTCCTCAAGTTAGATGCAGCTTTGGGGAAGGAGTATGGGAATGCATTGATCACTTCAATATGCCCTGTGCTTACAAGTTTGTGTTGTATTTTTGTTAATATCACACACAGTTGTCTCAGAAACAAAGAAAACTAATAATAAGAACTGACTATTCAAAATCTGACATTATTTGCATTATTAATATCACTATCTCTTCTTGGTAATAATTTATTCTAAAACTGACCCTAACTTGAACTAAAAGATTCCTTGGCACAGGCAAATCAGTAAGCCCATGTCCATTTATTTCTGTTTCTTATTTTCGTGTAGAGTAACTATAATTTGACTTTGGAAAGAAGAAAATCAAGATTTACTCAAATAATATCTTTCACATGAACAGAAAGTATTTTGTGTCTGAAAAATAAGGCACAGAGATAAGAATACAAGTCATATAGGTTACACTAATTTGACTTTAAGGAAAATGAATACTTTAAAATAAACAGAGTTATGATAGCTCCGGATAGTTGCTTTCCACACAACAATATAAACTTAAAAAAAATCTTAAAATAATATTTTGGTGCTTACCTAACCCTTCAACTTCCCCACATTGCAGACACCTTTAGGAAAGCAAACAAAACTAAACAAACAACAACAACAACAAAAAAAAAAACAGTAAGTTTGGTCCGTATCCATACAAAGAGAGTCTATGCTCAAAACAGTAATAGAATTAAGAGAGACCTTTTTGAGTAGTACTGAAATAACAAATATTTTGTGCCCTGCACTTACAAGAGCACCCATTTACCCATGGAAGTTATTTACAGAAAAATAAAATGTTTTTGACACTTATTTTCCTTTCATGCTTTATTTGAAGTACTCCTTAGCAATTTATGTTTAGAAAGAAAGACACATATGTCTGGTATATAAAGGCATAATTTTTAGTTTATGTACATCTCGATGCAATTTGTTTTGTAGAAATAGTGTAAAAGCATAGATATAAGAAGTTCGTTTAATCTTATCTAAAATTCAAAGGTTTCCATAGACAACATGTTTGGACACTCTCTTGCCCTTTCTTATTTTAAGTATTGAAATTAGCCATTTAAAATTTTGGTAGAAATTAAGGCCTTCCTACTTCATTTTTTTCAGTCCTCTCTCAAGAAAATAAAAACCTATTTTTTACATAAAACTAACTACATTTGAAAGTGTGGTGTATATGAGGGAGAGTAGAGGTGGGAGATAAGGAATAATTAGTGATCTCCTAGACATGAAGAGCAAAATCAATACTATATTTTACTTAATTTGATATGTAGCATTAATAAAATATCATGAAAAAATTTAATATTTGAGTATTCATACAGTCTCATTAATTATGACCTAAGGAAAAATGTACAAGAATTATGTATAATTCCTATAATTTTTCTCAAATTTATGATTGAAATTGCATAAAATCTTGTAGGAATCTAACTTCTGTGATGTGATTGCCATAATATAGACTACATGATATTTGAAATTAGAGCATTCAAATTATTTGATTTATGATAAATATACACTTTCTGACATTTTATGTCTCCTATTTAGGTTCAGATTTGTATAGTGATAAAATTGCATGAAAATACTTCTTGCAAATTTTTCTATTCATATAAGAAGGAAAAGACAAATTACTTAATAATAAAATATTAGGAATAAGTCTCATGGATTATATGTTCTTACAGAAATATTTCCATCATATAACAATTAATTTGTGTAAGTTAGGCTTCATTTTCATAAACTGAAAGAAATATGATTGAACACATTGTAATTATTTCACATATTACTGAAATTTTAATATTAAGAAAGCATACACATAGAAATATAATTGTTAAAACTTATGGATGGTGTTTGAAAAAAATTAATTTTATTTTTGACAGATGATTATTTTGGGTTTCATTAGGTTGTTAGACAGAAGTTTAGTAATGTGTATTATACAACACACATTGGTAACCATGAGAGAAATAAAGATTCCTATCAATGTCAACATAGAAATAAACAAAAATTCAGAAGAATCGTATCCATATTCAGAAATCTTACTATAGAAACATATTGTAATTAGATTAATTTAAACAAAGCTTTTTCAGCATTTATATTGCAATTATAATCAAAATGCTAGCTTAGTCCTTGAAGTTCTCAAAAGAATTAAATTTAGTATTTATAATTGACTGCATATTCAAAAATTAGCTGCTGAATTTCTCAAGCCTTTCTCATATGATTAGCTTTTTTCTGCTAGCTTATACTACTGATTAACAAAAATTCACAATGAATGTCACTGAAATTGTACTAGTTCAAATCTTGATAATTTTGGATTATCCTAATACAGATTTGAATTTATTATTTATATTTCTTTTTTGTTATCTATTTGAAGAAACTTGGATAAATATTACCTTTTATGAAAATCATATACTCTGATATGTGACATATAAACAAGGGTTTGTAATTTAAAATGAAATTCTAATTTTTAAAGATTGAATAAAAATGAAGAAACTAATGACTTCCCAGAAGTTTAGATAAACTTAAAATAAAATTTGCTAAAGAGTTGTTGAGAAGCAATAGGAATGTTAATTTCCCAAAGCTATCTTCATACTTTTAATGTTATTGCACTAACTTTCTGACTCAGTAGCAATAAAATGAATTTAAAGTAGCTTTCTTAGAAACATTAAGGAGTATTGATTACTAAATCTGTCTCTAATTTCCTTCTTTGGTCCATTATTATAATTGTCAGTATTTCATCTTTTCTGTAAAGTCTTTACTGATAAGTCACTTTTCCTTTCTGCTAACAATTACTTCTCTTTTGGGAAATGAGTCCTTAATTAGGTGTTTCTGTATTTGCTCATCAGTAGTACTTGTTAAGTATACATACTGGTTCTTGCCAAAACCTGACTTAAGGATGGAGAATATAATAGTGAGCAAAATCATTGAGGGGGAGTTTAGTAATTATGAGAGAGGAGAGAGAATGAAGTCATCACACAAATAAATGTAAAATTAAATTTGTGATAAAACCTGTGAAAGAAATTTTTATGATAAACTGAGGGACTTGTCCTGTTTGGAATAAAGTTAAAATTTGGCATTTAATATTATCTTATGATGTTTCATTTCCTAGTTCTTTTCATTTTAAATAAATATATGTTGACTTATAAATCAAATGCCATCACACAAGACACCATTTAAAATTACTTAATTTAAATGTAGGCACTTTGAACACAAAACTGATAGCTTATAATCATGCACATATTGAGATCATTGCCATAGAAATCTTATAATAACCCACTGTTATATACTGTATCTCTGGAGATACAACTTCAAAAACATAGTAAAAATAAAATTCAACTCTTTACCAAAGTAGACTGATCAGACACCCTTTTTCTGACCTTTCTTTCCCTAATTCAATATTTGTTTTCATTATTTTTTAGAGTAATAATTTATTTCATTATTTTTATAGAAAATCCTCTAAAGCAAAATTTGAGAACATCATCTCTCTTTCCTAAAACTGATTCAATTACAAGGACAAATTTATAAGCCCAGCATTTGGTTGAATCCACTGCTTTGACATTTTAAAATCCTTATCATTTTATTCTAGAACTTGTGTTTTGTATGAGATTCAACAGGACAAATGAGGTGTACCTGTAAGCAAACATATCCTTGTGTAGATATCATGCCCAGTTCCCCACAAGCACAGAATTCTTGTGGATTCACCACACCCTGGAGTCTGTGACACAGAGGGCATTAATATCCTCCAGAAGCCACTCTTTTCATTTGCACCAGTACTTTCCACAACTGCAAAATGAACAGAATGTCTGTCTAGAATGAATCACCATATCCTTTCTTATTTTGTTACTTTTGTACTGGTCAACTGTTTATGCTCAAAGTACTCTATTCCTGTCTATTCCTTTCTTAACTCATTGCTATGCCAAAAGTCAAGAGGTTGTTAGATGTGTGCTATCAAGAAATAAACACAGCTGGGTGTGTATTATATGCCTATAGTCCCAGCAGCTCAGGAGACTGAGGCAGGAGGTTCATGAGTACAAAGCCAGCCTCAGAAAAATTAAGGCACTAAGCAACTCAGTGAGACACTATCTCTAAATAAAATGTAATACAGGGCTGGGAATGTGGCTCAGTGATTGAGTACCCCTGACCCCCCCAAAAAAACAGAAAGAAAGAAAGAAAGAAAGAAAGAAAAGAAAGAGAGAGAGAGAGAGAGAGAGGAGAGAGAGAGAGAGAAATTGAGTTTGTGTAGCATTTCTATCATTTTGGTAAGAATGAAATCTGAATCCTGTAACTCTGGTGGTGATTCTGTTTTCAAGTTGAATGTTCTTATATTCTTGCATTTATAACTATCATTGCACAATATTAAATGAATGGCAAATTCTATGGTAATATTTTAAAATATTAACTTTTCTTTATTCAGAACAGTAATAGCAAATTAACACATCATGACAAAAACAGGGAGAGATCATTGAAGAAAAAAAAAGAGTGTATGTTAAAAATTTTATCAGGAAACAAAAACTAGTTTTCATTTTCCACTTGAGTCTTGAACACTATTTAATCAACTCTCAATAGCCTCATGTGGTCTTTTTTATTCTTCCAGTTGATGGGTCAGTCATGCAACAAATTTAGTACCATATCAATAAATTTATAATCAATACTTGGTTTTAGAAAAGCAAATTTATTTATTATATTAGGAAATTAAATCCATTCTGCATTATCATTTCTTGTAGGAACTTGCAATGCAGTAACTTTAAAGAGATGAAAGTAAAATTTAAGGGCAATTTCTTTTTTGTGTTAGCTAGTCAAACAAGGAAAAAAGTTATCACTTTTATCAGATATATATAGTTATCTCTATAAAGGTATTGTGAGCACATACAAAAAGATTTTCTATACTGTTATCAAAATAGGTTAACATTAGAATTGTGCAGAAAGATATGGTTGGGCATTTTAGTTCCTGATTAAATTGCAATTCTAGATTTCAGAATGCTTTGTTGTGTCCTTTGCAATGTGTACATTACATTAGCCTTAAAGAAA
Source organism: Sciurus vulgaris (assembly GCF_902686455.1). NCBI lineage: Eukaryota > Metazoa > Chordata > Mammalia > Rodentia > Sciuridae > Sciurus > Sciurus vulgaris. Next base: position 96,800,284 of record NC_136467.1, on the reverse strand, counting down.
ACAAGCAAAAATACAAGACAATGCATTATCTTAGTTATACAGCACAGTTTTGGGGTATGGAATGCAAATAATGGTTAAAGGTATATTAGTGTGCCTGTTATCTCTACCATCAATTGAAAGTTTATATATTCTGCTTACCTTGGAGAACCCATGATCGATGGAAGAAGAGTAAAATTGTTTTTGTGTATATTGCTTTTAAAGCTAACATTTATTTTAGTTTTATTTACCTAACCAAGCCTATATTCTGTGATAATCACACAGCACAGAGATTATAGAAAGCCTATTCCAAAGCATGTTAATAGTTCAACTGAGACTGACACTTCTCATATGGCACCTCTCTTTCATTACTAACTTGCAAGTCACATTTGGGAAGGAAATAGTCCTAGTATCAATTCTGGTGAAAAAAAAATTGATGAGTTCTATGTGGTTTTTCCATTTAAGAATAGCACACCAATGAATGGGATTCTATTTTATGGCACTATGTATGTAGGGTATGCAAATAGAGAAAGTCCTACATTTTATTCAGTACCATTCAGTACACCTGGCAAAGTTAGGGAAGTTGTACAATCCAGTTTCAGGGACTACATGGTATCTGCTTCATTCAATATTCCTTCCTCTATTTTGTTAATGTTCAAATTTATTTGAGTGGATTCTATTAGGGTCTTGATGAGGAAGAGAAAAAAAATGTTCTTTCTATGAAAGAGAGAGGAAGTCTCCAAAACTGGGGGAAAACATAAGTGAGTTCTATAAACAAGTACAATCTAGTTACCTCTCCCTGAAAATAAACCTCAGGTTTTTAATTGGGTTATTGTTTCAGTCAATTTTTATTTTCTGTGCCCCAAAACCCTGAAAAGAACAATATAGAGAAGAAGTTTATTGTTTGTTATCTGTGCATTTGGTATCATATTCAAAAAGTCACGTCAAGACCAATGTCTAGGAACATTTCCTGTTTTATTTAATGAATTTTAGGATTTAGGTCTCATGTTTACATCTTTAATCCATTGTGAGCTAACTTTAATGTATAGTATAGCATAAGGATCCAAGTACATTCTTTTGCATGTGGATAGCCAATGTTTCCACAACCATTTATTGAAAATACTATTTATTCCCCATTTTGCATTCTTGCTGCCCTTTTCCATGATAATTTGTACTTTTGTGTTTATTTATAGACTGTCTCGTGAAATATATTCACTTGTGACCAATCTCTGAAGAGTAATCCGCACTGCAAAAGAATAGCAATGATCATCATTCTGGCAACTACCAGAAACAGGATTCCATACACTTACACATACTGTACCTTGGGTGATGGATTAAGGTCCACCATGCCTGATTACTCATTTGAGTGAATCTGGATTGATAAAATGTACTTACATATAACTTATGTGGAGTGGACTTATTACTTATAGTTAGGCAACAAGTGACAGAATCCTTGGATCTATTGTAAGTTGATTCTTTGAAGACTCAAGAAAGATGCTTGGTGAATGCCATCTTGCCTGTGCAAGACTACTTGAAACAGAGCTGAGAAATCCTGAAAAGCATCTTTTCCTGAGTTAGAAAACTCAGGGGCCATGGAATATTCTGTGTGAAGCTTTGAAGGACAATCTGCTTCCAGGAGAGAGAAACAAAACTTGTGCTCTCATGGGCAGTTCTTTCCTAACTCCAGATGTTACACTCCATAAAAGTGATAGGAACATTGCTTGGGCTCTTTCAGGCAGTTCCTACCTATCTCAGGATACTGCATTCTCTTGGTGGTCCAGGGTGAGTGAACAGGCCTTGGTTGCATAGAGAAGATATTTCTATTGTCCTAAGATGTCTTGTGGTCACTTATAAAGAAGCACATTCAAATAAAGTGTTTTAATTAATTAAGAAAAAATAGATCATATTACCAATGCATGTGATAGGTTATTCCTGACAACAACCAAAAACAAAGGGGAGAGAACTGGATCAGTTAAAAGTCACCCAAAGTGCTATCCTACATCTCTATTTTGTCGTACCATTTTATGGTGGTTTCAGTGCTACTACCACACTGTTTTGATTAACATAGCTTTGGAAAGTAATATAAAATATGGCAGTATGAAGTCTCTAGGCTTGTTCTTGCTCAAGATAGTTGTAGCTTTTTGGGTTCTTTTGTGGTTTCACGCTGAAGCAGATTGATTTTGGGGTCCCCTCTGAATTAAAGGAATTTTATCTTGCTGAGGAAAGGAAACAAGGATCTACAACCCTTACCCTGAGATGTGCCAAAGAATCTGGAAGCCAGATTGCCCCCTGTCTAAGGTCTGTCTGACACAGGCTAACTACAACTCCATATGTATATTTCCTGCCTTTCCTCTCACTTGACGGGATATAGATGTCTCTTCTCCTCTGCCTCTTCTCCTTAAAAAGTTCTGCTCAACTTCATGGATTTGATGAAGCTTTTGAAACAATTATCTCCCTTCTACCTTCCTTCAAAGGTGGCTTTGAATAAAATCTATTTTACTATAAATTTGACAGGAAATTCTTGAGGTGTCAGTGTATAGTCTAACTCTTTTCCAGGGGCACTATTAGAGCCTCCTGATAACAATGAGTTTTAAATTAAAAAAAAATAATGTGTGTATATATGTATTTGTATATATGTTATTATATATAATTATAAATATTTTACATATTGTAAATATGTTACATATTATATTTGTGATATAATTACATATCACAAAATTACAATGGCATCTATATAATTTACATATTACATATATATGTAAATGCCATTACAGTTTTAATAGTCATGGCATTGAGATTGAATCTAAATCCCTTAAGTAAATATTGATATTTTAACAATATGAATTCTTCCAATCCAAGGACATGGGATAGCATTGTCTTCATTTTGTGTCTTCTTCAAATTCTTTCAGACATTTTAAATTTTAGTAAAGGACTATTAATTTCTTTGGTTAAGTTTATTTGTAGTCATTTTATTCTTTTAAATTCTATTTAATAGAAAAGGTATAAATAATAATGTTTATGAAAATGTGTGCAGTATCACTAATCATCAAGGAAATTAAAATCAAAACCACTATAAACACATACCTGAAAGATGATTCATTAAATATAACATATACCTAAGACAATTGTTGGTAAAATGTGGGAAAAAGGGAGACTTGGTATACTATTGATAGGAATGTAAATTGGTACAGCCATTATGAAAACAGTATGGAAATTCAAATAGAAGCCCAGTGTGCTCCGACAATTCTGCTGCTGGGTATTTATCCAAAGGAGTTGAATACTGCACATTCACTGTAACATTATTCACAATAGCTAAGATATGGAAACAACCCACATATCTGTCAACGATGAATGGGCAAAGAAATGTGGATTATATTCAGTGTAATATTATTCAGTTTCATTCAAGTATGAATATTTTTATTAAAGGACAATTTTACCTTTCGGAACAACATGGATGAACTTGGATGACATTATGCTCAGTGAAATAATCTAGACAGACGAATAGTGCATGATTTCACATATATATTTTTATATAATCTAAATTAGTTATACTCATAAAAGCCACAGAGTAGGATGGCAGTTGCCAATAGCTTGAGAGAGAGGGAAATGAGGGTAGATGATGGTCAAAGGGAACCACATTTTGGTTGTACAAGATAAGTTCTTTAGTTCTACTATATTGCACAGTGCGTACAGCTAACAATACCATATTGTATAATTAAAATTGAGTAAGAGAGTAGATCTTACATTAAGTGCTTTTAATATACATATATACTAATAAAAAAGGAGGAGGAACTTTTTAGGTGATAGATATGTCTATGGCTTTGATAGTGGTGATAGATTCGCAAGGATATCCTTATCCCCAACTTGATGAACTGTATACATTAAATATGCACAGCTTTTTTCATGTTGATCATATTTCAATAAAGTGGTTTAAAAAATAAAAAAGGAATACTTTCTTATTATAGAAACTCAGAGTAGATGACAGCCTAATGCACTGAGGGAGGCTAATGTGGTACATTAAGTTTTCCAGACTTTTTAAAGCTTCACACACACCCAAAGTCAGGTATGAAAGAAAGCCACAAACTGCCAGTGATAGGGAATAGATGGAATGGACAATAATGATTCATCAGTAATAGGAAGCCTGAAGATTAGATGATTTTTCTACCTATCTTTCAACACTGGATGTCTTCTAAGATTTGTTTCCTGTTGCGAGGAGAGACAATTTAAAGGTGACCTCAAATTGAATTTCTCTCCAGTCAAATGAGATGGAAGGTGAGGCAAGATTCAAATTATGAAATGCAGTTTATGGAATAGTCTAATACCCACTATGAAAGTTTACTTCAAGATGTAATTTTTTACACAAATAAATCTATAATTATTTGAACCTCCTTGATAGTAACTAAAAACTCATAGCATAATTTTATAAATATGACTTGTTCATGACAAAACATGAAGAGCATTAGGCTCAAACAATACTGCTTCTACTTCATGCCTCTGTCCAACCATGTAACTGCTACAATTATGTAATGGAAGTCTTTATTTAGCAAAATCCCAAGTAATTAGTCTTAGTGATAGAAATAGCAAGTCAAGATTTACTATCAATTTCAAATATGTTTCTGATGGTCTATATCCTTCTTAACTACTGATATTTTATAAAATTCTCTTCACCAAATGTTTATTCTTATTGTTCCAAGTGTTTTCCCGAAGGAATTATAGTAATTTTCCAATAAAAGAGAATCTTCACCTCATGAGACTTAATGGTATGCATACAGCTTAGGATATATGTAAAAAGTATGATTACTACAAATACTTTGATGCATATGTCTAATGCGTTCTAAAAAATTGATTTGATTTTTGTTTATAGCATTTGACCTGGTAATACAATCTACATTACAGGAGTCAAAATGATTGAAATCATTACAAAGAAGAATCAGAAAATGAGTGATCATTCTTACCATGAGAGCAAAAGAAATGAAGCATAATACAAAAAAAGGGACAATGATATCAAAGCACCACTCTTCTGTAGTTGGACATACATGTCCCATCATATTTCAATGATGTTACAAAACTCTAAAAATATAAAATACTCTCAGGCTACTTCTATTTCTATCCTAAGACAATTGTATAATGCATAGGTGGCTTTTTTTGTTTTTTTAGTTTGACTTATATTCATGTCTTTATCTACTGATATTAAATCCCTGGTAAAGTGTTGCATTCTTGGCAATCTTTGAAACAAATGGAACTACTGTGAATAATCTTACTTTCTAACATTTAGAAAAATAAAACAGATATTTACCATTCGATGAGTTTTAGAAACAACAAAACTGTAAAGCATATCGTCAAATAGCATCACTGAATAATTTCCAGTTGGCAGACAAATGAGGAAATGAGCTGAAAACCACTAGAGCCACACACCACTAATCTATAAATTGAATTTTCCAGTTAAAAGAGATTTAAATCCCAAATTAGTTAAGACTTGGATAAACAGATGCTGCTTGTTTTGTGCTTCGTAACAGCCAGATCTCCAGAGATTGCATTCAAGTGACAGAATCAAGGCATCTCTACGCTGGCCCAATGCAGGTTATTCTGAGCATTTGCTAGGACAGCTCTCATCTGTTCACAGCCAAAATAGGACCCAGAGAACAGTTTCACTGTTTCTATGTGACCATTATCAACATTTATAAAAGTGGATTAAAAGCTAAATGGGGTTACCAGTCAAATACAATGAAATATTTGAAAATAAAAAAGCTAAATGAATGTGTGTATGAAAATTCATACATGTTATATAGAGAGATTAAAGCAACATGAGTTTTAGAATAGCCTTACATTTTAAAAAACACATTTCTGCTTTGAGGCGGAAACAAAATATAAATAAGAAAACTTCATCTCAGAAAAATATTTACAATACATTTAAAAGAGAGGTAAAGAATGAAAAGACAATTACCTCAATCACCCTGAACTTCTAAAATATCATATTTCATAAGTTCCATGCTAGTGATTCTTAAACAGTGTTTCCAGTTACTCTAATAAGACTTACAGAGCTGTCTTATTATTGGAAACAGATATATTTGTTATTAAACACTAGAATAAAGATGAAAACATTTCTATGTTTTCTTATTTCTCCAAGATAATAGTCTTGCATGCAATGTAAGGGAAAATAGTCCACACACCCTACAGCCTTTCTGTGTTCTTCTGAGAGGACAGAATGAATTTGTCATACTTAATATCGGATTCATGCAGTTTAAAAAAAGAAAATTATTTAATTCCTTCTTTTGAAGCATTGCTAAAAATAGTCAAACTTAGCTTTCAAAATTTAACTTAATTATTTAGTTAATTTCACTAATGAAGCCTCACAAAGACTACTCTGAAAGACAGAAGTACATAGTATTAATAAAATGTAGGAAAATTAGGATTTTAAAAGGTGGCAAAATATATGTCAATATTCATAAGAGTAATTATTAATGAGTTTAATGGAGGATAGAGATGTAAAGTGTGCAAAATAAAAACTAATTTTTTTTGCTTTGTTAATCAATAGTGTTTTAACATTTTTTTTATTGATATAGAATTCATCTTACATAAAATTGGCCATTTTGAAGTATATAGTTGAGTGATAGTTCATTTTCAGTGTTGCACAATCATCACCTCTGTCAAGTTCCAAAACATTCTCCTTATTTCAATATAATGCACTGGCAAACTCACTTAAATATAGATGTTCTAATCAAGCACTGGAATATAGAAAATGGCACCAATATGAAAAATAGTCAGGAAAAGGAACTTTAAGTTTTCTGAAATAGGACAACTCTCCCTTAGTGAATTCTCATCACATTATTTTCCATTTATTATATAAATTCTTTTCTTTATATTCATTAAAATTTGAAAGCAATTTTAAGTGCTTATCTAATTCTTCTAAAACAAAGTTATATGCATTTAATGAACTTGTTCCACTTCCCTGTCAGGGTTACACATATCCTTGGGAAGTCCTTTGAGCAGTGCAATCCCAAGAGTGAAGTACGCTATTGGGCTAGAGAATATGAGACACTAGGGTATGAGTAGAGAACATTAGAACTTTTATTTTTCATCTTTTAAATTTCTATTTGAAGAATGTGTTTTAAACTTTTATTATAGTATAGTAATACATCTGTGATTTTTCAATGAATGGACTTTTAGGATAACTTGATTAAAGAATTTGGGGACCTCTAGATTTTCGGTATCCATCATGCTGTTTCCATGGATACTGCATACACATTTTGAGTAAGCTCTACCCAAAAATTTACTATTAATAGTCCCCAGTACAGACAATATACAAGCTAATGTGCTTCCTATATGGCCTAAAGTCATGTGTCAGTCCACCTATCATCAGTCACCTTGATTCCCTAAATTGTCCTAATGTCCTTTGGCATGATAGTATAAACCCACCTGCACTTTACTTACTGTGATAGGCTGGATAATTCCAATTTTCTGGGACTGACTAATTCTTCTATGGTTTAGATCTGATATTGAAAACAGGAATGTTTCATATCAGCAGATTTCCTTGCCAGGAGCTATCTTTCTCAAGCATCAGCTAGGGAATGTACTTTTTCCTATCTCTACAACTATTATGTAGGCCACAAATCTATAACCATCCTCAAGGAAACAACCAGTAAAAGGAACATATACTTAGCTTAGGTTTTTATGAGTGTAAGCAAAATCACTTTACAATCGTTTATGATGATCAATGAGATCTTCTTGTACTCAAAGGGTCTATGGATATTTTTCTTGATCCTTCAGTAAGACTTTGCTTGGCTGGATATAACTACTCTGACTTTCCAGATAGTACTTTGTTGGGAGAAACTGCAAGTACTTTCCCTAGTAATTTCTCTATTTCTCTTAAATATTTTTTCTTCTATAGTTTTCTGTAGATTGGTCTCATTTTGACCTTGCAGTCCTCTATTCTCGGAGTCACTTAATGTTTTCTTCATCCCTCTTAGTGATCTGTTTGAGCCATTATTGTGTGTAGTGGAAAGACATAGCACATTCAAGGATTCACATTGGGAATCACTGTACCGAGAGAGGCCTGGTTTGCTCCCTTCTGATTTAGGATTTGTGAAAGGAACCAGAATTATCTTCTCTGACTTTTATCCAAAAAAGAATAAGGACCTAGGAGTGGGTAATTAGATATGCCTGGTGATGAACATGCACTTTGTAAGCTGTTGGTGTTTTCTCTTTGATGTTTTTTACATAATATCTATTTTCACATATCTACCATTTGTATCAACTGAAGCAGTTCTGAATAAATGTCATTAAGAATACAGAACTGATAAAAGTGCTTAACATATATATATATATATATATATTTTTTTTTTTTTTTTTTTTTTTTTTTTTTACTGGATTAGTAATTAAATTGAATTGTGTCTTACTTCAAAAGAAAGTAACATTTTTTAGGCGACTTTTGCTCTTGGGTTACCTATTTAAAGACTCATGATTCATTAAGAAATATGCTAAACATAATTATAAACACACATCAACCTGTTCCAGAGATGTTGATATTCCAGCTACTCCACCTGAAAAATATCGGAGTACCCAGAAGTATTTAAATCATGGCAACTATATTATCTTGAATATAATATTGCTTTTTTTTGTGGGATGGGGAGAGCAGGTATAGGAAATTATGGTGAATACAGTAAGTGCTATGGTTTAATGTTGTGTTCCCAAAAGCTCATGTGTGAGACAGTGCAAGAAGGGTCATAGAAGAAATGATTGGGTTGCAAGAATCTTAACCCAATCAGAGAATTAACCCCCTGATAGGGATTTTCTGAGTGGTAACTGAAGTGGTAGGGTATGGCTGGAGGTGGTGGGCATTGGGCGTGACTTTGGGTATATATTTGTATCTTGGAAAATGGAACTTCTCTGTCTCTGCTTCCTGATCACCATGTGAGCTGCTTCCCTCAGCCACACTCTTCCACTATGGTGTCTGGACTCACCTAGAGCCCCAAGGAATGGAGCCGCTGTCTATGGATTGAGACTTCTGAAACCTTGAAACCCTAGGTAAGCTTTCCTTCTTTAAAATTGTTCTAGTCAGATTTTTTTAGTCACTCCTGTGAAAAAGTTGACTAAAACAGTGGGAAACCAGATACTTGTTCCAAAATGAAGAATTGCTGCACTGAACACATTGGGAAGAAGGAGATGCACAAAAAGGTTCTGCCCATTCATTTCTCTAAATGTAAGAGACAGGTTTACAGAGTCAAAGGAATTCTTCCCCCTTCATTACCAGAGAGAACCAAGCTAACCATTAAGGACAATTTATAATCTAATCAGTCTGGAAATGACACCAGAAAATTTATATTATAAGCTTTATTAAAGTGTCCTTATTTTGCCAATTGTTTGCCTTTTCCCAGTTTGCCACATGTAGAGACTTAAGTCTTCCCTTTTTTGTCGTTTCTCTAAAAATTCACTATCATAGGTTGAAGCTGCCATATAAGCTTGAATTCAAATCCAACTCTTTAAAAACTACTTGTGTTCTTGGTTCTCCAATGTATGCCAATGATTTATTTTTTCTTTTCATTCCTTCCTTTGTAAACAATGGTTCTTTTCATCTAGAAACCTAAGGTGGTTATATCTTTTTCTTAAATAAATAAATAAAATTTCTATTCATTGCTTGATACTATATTTATTTTAATTCTCCCTTTTTTTCTTGTTTGCTGTTAATGTTGCCTTGTTGTTAGGACACTAGGACACCATCTCTTTTTTTTAAGCTATAGAGAATCTTGGTTACCAGCCCTTGCCCTATGAACATCCCCATCTGATAATTCACATTGTTTCTGCCATTTCTCCCTTAAAAAAATCCTTTCCAATCCCCTCTCATCTCTTTGCATTGTCACAGTCTTCAAAATAAATCTTTTAGTTTCGTATTATTTACATTCCAAATATCTCACCTAAAAAGCTGGATTAGCTTTTCCAAACAATTTATTATCACAGTCATCTTCAGAAGGAAGTGGGAAGGGAATCCTGTAGAACAGAAGATGGGATTTCTCAGGTGGAGTAACTGGAATATCAACATCTCTGGAACAGGTTGATATGTGCTTATAATTATATTTAGTAGAATCTGAAACTTTCATATATCATAATTACTGAAGTGTACATGAGAAGATGATGCCAAAGTCTAGAATAGTGAAAGTGGTACCAGTCTTGAAAGTCAGTATTGGGTTCTTGTTCCCTCAGTGCTGACGACTAAACACCCAAGAAACACTGAGTCAAGGGTAGAAAACATGTTTTTATTTAAGGAATAGAACAGAAATAGACTTCTCTGGAGAGTAGAAGGGACTCCACACTGGTATCTGTGGGAGGGGGTGTTTTGCCCCTTAATAGATTTCAGGTTTCCTTTTTTCTCAAGCCCTCTGCTCTTCCTATCTTGTCTACATGACCAAAAGGCTGAAAGAGCCATCCAGAGGGTATTCATTAGCATCTCCTTGTGTTGGAGGAATGATTTCCTGGAGGTGTTGGTAACCGTGATAAGTAGTTGAGAGGGTGGGGGAAGTGCTCTGGAGGTGTTAACATTTTATTTCCTTTTCTAGAACTAGCACCTATCTTCTGACCCAATCATTTGTTATCTACACTATCTATCCTTTCTCCATGTCTCAAAAGAATAATAGCATCTACAATGTTACAGTTTAACACTACTCAAATGATTTGGGTTTGAAAAAATGTAGAAAATTATGATTCTATAATTCTTAAAATCTTCCTCCAGAGATTCTACATGAATATATCTTAAACCTTAGTTGGTTATTTTAATTTTCTATCAAAATGACAATTAAATGGAAAATTACAGAGATTACTGATGCAGAATATGTGTTTTGCACACCATTTGGTCTTCTGGTTATAAGCCTTTAATAATATCTGATTTCTTTATTTAAGATCTTATAATAACAATTAAACTTTATTAGCAGCGTGTTACTTCTATACTATAAATAGCAAAGTTTAGAAATACTAGTTTCTTTTCTTTTTTTAAGGGTTTGATTACAGCCTAGAGTTTAAGCAAAGCTAAGTGAAAACTTAATAATTGCTAACCTTTGAATATTTATCTCATGTGAAACACTGTGCAAAGTATAGGTCACATTCTGGGCTCTTAAAATTCAGAAAATTACATCGAGTTGTTCTGCTTCTACTACAGATTGGATAATTGAAGAATTAGTCTAAAAATATTTAGTAATTCTCTCTCAATAAGAAACAGAAAGAGTGAAAAACGCCAGAAGCCAGTAGGCAGATTCTGTCAAGCAGGTGCAACATCACACCCTGCAAAGCAGATGGGAACACCTCAGGACAAAAGCCACAGGAATCCTGTGTCTTGTGGCTGAAGCACTTTGTGTTTCTGGAGCTCTGGTGCCTGAAGTAGTTCCATGCAGGTCCTGGCGCCTAGCGATTGCCGTAGGTGACTGCTGTGGCAGATTCTACAGGAATGGTTAAGGCCTAATCAACCTTCCAAAGGCTGTCCCCTTTCCTTGTTCCAACACGGCGAGCTTGTTCTGCCGTCTGTTGGAAGTCTCTAACTTAATACCCTGTACGAGAATTCCCTTTTGCTAACACTACATGAAACATTTATTTTCTTCAAAAAATGGGACTTGTAAATGGGGCAACTGAGGTTAGAAGTTAAATTATCGTACTCTTGGTCACATGACCTGAGTGGCATCACCTGGTTGTGGACTCCAATGTTAGACCAGGTGGTAACAATAACTGGTATTATCTGGAGTCTGTGATCATAGCCATTGTGCCAATGTGCAGGATTTCCTTTTTGCATACGCATTTTGGTTTTTAATATTTGAATAAATGATGGAGTTTTGGAAGAACAAAGGTTGACACTAAAAATAGTAAGACCCAGGCAAGAATTTCACCCCGGGGAGGCAGGCCCAGAGACCCACGCTCATACCACCCTGGATCCACCTCGCAGTGTAGTGTCCATTCTGCAGTTAACCATCTGTCAACACGTGGCGGCCCTGTGCCCACTAGCAGGGATTATACCCCACCTGGAGGCCCACCATCCCTAGATGGGCAGAACCCTTCTTGAGTCACTGCATTATCAAGTTCCTCCCAGACATAAGGCTATTGAAGAGTAGGAGATTTGAACAGTACTGTATAGTTTTATTGTAGATTTTTTTATTAGTAGTAATATTATAATTGTTCCTATTATACCTACTATTATTCCTACTCTTTTTTTAATTAATATTTTTCTCATCCTATCTATTTTCCTCTTATCTATCTGTCTCCTTGGAGACTCTTTCTCCCTTTCCACATGTTAACAACCAATTTCTTTTAATTCCACTTTCACTATTCCCATGACATAGTACCTCTAGAGACACACTTCTTATCTCATTAATGTTATATCCTACACCACTCCTCATCCGCTTCATCCACCATTAGAATCGTGGTCCTTATTCCAAACCTATTGACTAAGTTGTAGATAATAATTGAACTCATAATCTCTGTTTATTAACACAATATGGTTAATATCTTAAAAGGGACTATTTGAGTTAAGGATGCATATGGTTTGTATGGTGTGCTGCTAATATTGATCTCTCACTTTAAGATGAGGTATTGGAAACCTTCAGAGACACAATAAGTCTACAGGAGGGGAACTGCACTCCTAGATTTGCACTCCTAAAGGGGAAGATACATGAACAATATGAGAAAACAAGGGAACAAAGTGTCCCAAACAAACCTAGATGCTACATAAATAAATTTCAATGACAGCATGACAGAAGAAATATCAGAATGCACATAATTAAAATGATCAGAGAATCAAAAAATGAGATAAGAGAGCAAATGCAGGCATTGAATGATCACACCAATCAACAGTTAAAAGAGTAAATGAAGGAAGCAAAAGTTCATTTCAATAAAGAGATAGAGATTCTGAAAAAAAAAAAAAACCAGAAATCCTTGAAATGAATAAAAAAATAAACCAAATTATAAACTCAATAGAAAGCATAACCAATAGGCTAGATCACATGGAAGACAGAACCTCAGACATTGAAGATAAAATATCTTGAAAACAAAGTTGACCAAACAGAAAAGATGGTAAGAAATCATGAATAGAACCTCTAAGAATTATGGAATATCATGAAAAGATCATATTTAAGAATTATTGGGATTGAGGAAGGAACAGAGATACAAACCAAAGAAATGAACAATCTAGTCAATGAAATAATATCAGAAAATTTCCCAACTCTGAAGAATGAAATGGAAAATCAAATACAAGAGGCTTCTCACACCCCAAATGTACAAAAATTACTACAAATTCACATCAAGGCACATTATAATAAAAATACCTAACATACAAAATGAAGATAGAATTTTAAAGACTGTGAGAGAAAAAAATCACATTATATTCAGGGGGAAACCAATACAGATATCAGCAGATTTCTCAACCCAGACCCTAAAAGCTAGAAGGGCCTGGCACAACATATTTCAAGCTCTGAAAGAAAATGGATGCCAACCAAGAATCTTATATCCAGTAAAACTTACCTTCAGATTTCATGATGAAATAAAATCCTTCCATGATAAACAAAACTAGAAGAATTTACAATAGAAAGCAGCACTATAGAACGTTCTCAGCAAAATAGTCCATGAGAAAGAAATGAAAAACAAAAATGTAAGTCAGAATAGGAAGGAACTACCCTAAAGAAATAGCCAAATAAAGGACAAACCAGGTCAAGTAAAAAAACCAAAAATAAGCCAAAATGACCAGGAATACAAATCATATCTCAATAATAACCTTGCATGTTAATGGCCTGAATTCATCAATCAAAAGATTTAGACTGGAAGATTGGATTAAAAGAAAGACCCAATGATATACTGCCTTCAAGAGACTCAACTCACAGAAAAAGATATCCACAGACTAAAGGTGAAAGGATGGGAATAAACAAACCACACACACAGACACAGTAAAAAAGTGAGACTATCCATCCTCACGTCAGATAAAACAAACTTCAGGCCAAAATTAGGTAGAAGGGATAAAGAAGGACATTTCATGCTGATTAAGGGAAGCATAAATCAGAAAGACGTAACAATCATAAATATTTTTGCCCCAAACAATGGCTCATCCATGTACATCAAACAAATAATTCTCAATTCCAGGAACCAAACCGACCACAACACAATAATGCTAGGTGACTTTAACACACACTTTTCTCACCACTGGATAGATCTTCCCAACAAAAATTGAACAAAGAAACATAGATCTCAGTAACACAATCGATAATTTAGACTTAACAGACGTATATAGAATATTCCATCCATCAATAAGCGAATATACTTTCTTCTCAGCAGCACATGGATCTTTCTCTAAAATAGACCATATGTTATGCCACAAAGCTACTCTTAGCAAATACAAAAAGATAGAGATACTACCTTGTATTCTATCAGATCATAAGGGAATGAAATTAGAAATAAATGAAAAAAAAAAAAAAAAACAGAAGCTACTCCAACACCTACAGATTAAATAATATGCTATTGAATGATGCATAGATAACAGAAGATATTAGAAGGAAATAAAAATTTGGTAGAGGTAAACAAGAACAAAGATACAAGAAACATCTAGGACGGTATGAAAGCAGTACTTAAAGGAAAATTCATTGTACATTCAATAGAAGAAGGAAAAAGTCAATGAATAAATGATCTAACACTACAGCTCAAAGTCCTAGAAAAAGAAAACAGATCAACACCAAAAGTAGTAGAAGACAGGAAACAGTTAAAATCAGAGCTGAAATCAATAAAAATGAAACAAAAGAAACAATCCAAAAAATTGACAAAATAGTTTGTTCTTTGAAAATAAAAAAATTGATAAACCCTTAGCCACACTAACAAAGAGGAGAGAGAAAACTCAAAGTACTAAAATATATGAGGAAAAAGCAAATATCATAATAGACACTATTGAAATACAAGACATAATTAGATGCTATTTTGAAAATCTATACTCCAACAAAATAGAAAATCTTGAAGACATTGACTGGTTTCTAAAGACATGTGATCCACCCAAACTGAATCAGGAGGACATATACAATTTAAATAGATCAATTACAAGCAATGAAATAGAAGAAGTTATCAAAAGTCTACCAACAAAAAAAAGTTTGAGACCAGATGGATTCTGAGCCAAGTTCTACAAGACCTTCAAAGAAGAGCTCATTCCAATACTCCTCAAAGTATTCCAGGAAATAAAAGAGGAGGGGACCCTTCCAAACTCATCCTCTGAAGCTAATATCACCCTGTTACCAAAACCAGACAAAGACATATCGAGGAAAGAAAATTTCAGACCAATATCCTTAATAAACATAGATGCAAAAATTCTTAACAAAATTTTAGCAAATTGCATACAAAGACATATTAAAAAGATAGTGCACCATAATCAAGTGGGTTTCATCCCAGGGATGCAAGGTTGGTTCAACATCCAGAAATCAAAGAATGTAATTCACCACTTCAACAGACTTAGAGTTAAGAATCATATGATTATTTCAATAGATGCAGAAAAAACATTTGATAAAATACAGCACTCCTTCTTGTTCAAATCACTAGAAAAAAATAGGGATAGTAGGATTACATTCCTCAAAATTGTAAAGGCTATCTATGGTAAGCCCACGGCCAACATCATTCTAAATGGAGAAAAACTAAAAGCATTCCCTCTGAAAACCAGAACAAAGCAGGGATGCCTTCTTCACCACTTCTATTCAACATCATCCCTGAAACTCTAGACAGAGGAATTACACAGACCAAAGAAAATAAAGGAATACAAATAGGAAAAGAAGAACTCAAAATATCCCTATTTGCCAATGACATGATTCTATATTTAGAGGAGCTGAAAATTCCACAAGAAAACTTCTAGAACTAATAAATGAATGTACCAGGGTATAAAATCTACACTAATAAATCTAATGCATTTCTATTCATAAGTGATGAATGTTCTGAAAGAGAAATTAGGAAAACTACCCATTTATAATAGTACTTGGAAATCAATCTAACAAAAGAGGTGGAAGACCTCTACAATGAGTACTACAGAAGAGTAATGAAAGAAATTAAAGAAAACCTTAGAAGATGGAAAGATCTCCCATGTTCTTAGATAGGCAGAATCAATATGGTCAAAATGACCCTACTACATAAATTCAATGCAATTCCAATTAAAATCCCAATGATTTACCTCATAGAAATAGAGAAAGCAATCATGAAATTCACTTGGAAGAATAAGAAACCCAGAACAGCTAAAGTAATCCTTAGCAGGAAGAGTGAAGCAGGGGGTATCACAATATCAGACCTTCAACTATACTTCAGAGCAATAGTAGCAAAAATGGCATGGTTTTGGCACCAAAATAGACAGATAGATCAATAATACAGAATAGAAGACACAGAGACAAACCCACATAAATACAGGTATCTCATACTAGACAAAGGTGCCAAAAACATACAATGGAGAAAAGATAGCCTGTTCAACAAATGGTGCTGGGAAAACTGGAAATCCATATGCAGCAAAATGAAACTAAACCCCTACCTCTCACCCTGCACAAAACTCAACTCAAAATGGATCAAGGACCTTGGAATCAAACCAGAGACCCTGCACCTAATAGAAGAAAAAGCAAGTCCAAATCTTCTTCATGTCAGCTTAGGACCAGACTTCCTTAACATGACTCCCAAAGTATGAGAAATAAAAGAAGGAATCAATAATTGGGATAAATTCAAACTAAAAAGCTTTTTCTCAGCAAAGGAAACAATCAACAATGTGGAGAGAGAGAGACTACAGAGTGGAAGAAATCTTTGCCACACATACTTCAGAAAGAGCACTAATCTCCAGAATCTATAAAGAACTCAAGAAACTTTACACCAAGAATACAAATAACCCAGTCAATAGATGGGCTAAGGAAATGAGCAAATACTTCAAAGAAGACCTACAAGCAATCGACAGATATATGAAAAAATGTTCAACATCTCTAGTAATAAGAGAAATGCAAATCAAAACTATCCTAAGATTCCATCTCACCCCAATTAGAATGGCTATTATCAAAAACACAACCAATAGGTGTTGGCAAGGATGTGGGGAAAAAGGTACACTTATATATTGTTGGTGGGGTTGCAAATTAGTGCAATCACTCTGGAAAGCAGTATGGAGATTCCTTAGAAAACCTGGAATGGAACCACCATTTGACCCAGCTATCCCACTCCTTGGTCTATACCCAAAGGACTTAAAATCAGCACACAGCGACACAATGTGACACAGCTACATCAATGTTTATAGTAGCTGAATTCACAATAGCTAGATGGTGGAACCAACTTAGATGCCCTTCAATTGGTGAATGGATAAAGAAACTGGTTTATATATACACAATGGAATAGTACTCAGCCATAAAGAAGAATAAAATTATGGCATTTGCAGATAAATGGATACAGTTGGAGATAATCACACTAAGTGAGATAAGACAATTTCAAAAAATCAAATGCCAAATGATCTCTCTCATAAACAAATGATGATACATAATGGGGAGTGGGAGGGAGGCAAGAATGGAGGAAGGATGGATGGTTATATAGGAAAAAGAAGTGTGGGGAGGGATGAGGGTAGGGAAAAATAACAGAATGAGACAAATACCATTATCCTATGTACATGCATGATTACACAAATGGTGCGACTCTACTTCGTGTACAACCAGAGAAACAACAATTATACCCCATTTGTGTATGATGAATCAAAATAAATAAATAAATAATAATAAAATAGTATAGCACCTATTTTAATATTGCTAATATTTTAATATTGCTAATATTAAAATGCCTTAGAGTAATTTAAATCATTTAAATCATTAATATTTTTAATATTTTAGAAATACTATAATTTCTAATATATCGTTAACATTTTATTTTGTTATATATTTACAGTTTATTATGCTACTTGGGAAAAAGTTGAATACAAAAAAGAAATAATTGGTCTTTGGTTTACCTTGGATAACTTCACTTGGTATGAACATAATATTTATTCCAAAAGGCATAAACATGACCTCATACTTTATTACCTAGCTAACTTCAAAGTTGTGTTTAGAAACATTTTGCTAATAGCTAAATATATAATTCAATATGGAGCAAAAATGCACTAAAATAGATAGGACTGCTTGCTTGTTTCTTGGGTATCAAGTAATAGATTTCTACATTCTTCTAGTAATTGTAGCCCAAGAAGTAATAGAACCACTGAGACTAAGGAGAGAAAAAAAAAAAAAAAAAAAGAATGAATAAAGAATGAACAAGAATACAACAAAGGCTTTGAGTTTAGATCACTAATGAAAGTATGAGTTTTACTTAAAACAATGAAGAAAATGAAAGGATTTATGCTTCCTCTTTCTGAATTATTACAGAATTGCTAAATAGTAATTTCTTTTCCATAATATGTGTTACTCAAAGAAAACTATGTTAGAAAGAATATAGAAGATAAGAGCTAGGGTATTACATTTAAAAGTTGGACAGATCTAAAGAAATAAAGTTGGATCTAAATAAAGTTGGATAGATCTGATTGCAAATAATTTGAAAGAAATCATACATGAAAAACTTCTGGTTTACTTAAATTTACATATACATAATGTTTTTAATTTATAAGTCAATAGAAATATTTAAAGATAGATTCAAATCTGTATTAAAATAATCATTTATGCTAAGACTAGTCTATTTAAAAGACTTCTTCAAAAATTATTATGCAAAAGTTATTTTCTAGCCAAAAGAGATATGGAAATCTATTTTATCACTCAACACATTCATCTTGAGCCCCCAAATTATTTAGTTATTAAATATCTACTGTTTGTCATATTAGCTTAAAATGTCACTCCAATTATTATCTTACAACCAACCACTAGTTGTTCCAAATCCTTTTGGATTTTGGATTTGTTTTATGCACAATTTAAAGCCATAATTCATCTCAGCATAGGGAAGAATCCATGGCACTCCTCTCTCCGAGGCAACCTGGGGAAACAGAATTTTCAGCCAAACTATAAATGGAATGAAACTACTTTTGTAGTTTCATCCAAACTACAAATGGAATGACTTCTTTTCCTCTGATTTAAGGAAAGAAACCAGGCTTCTACATCTTCTGCAATACAATGTCTACTGTGCCCTTATTAGAGTGAGGAGAAACCAGGACAGAGCACATCTTTCTTGATAACCGATTTCTTTTCTTTCCTCCTCATCCAGCTAGGAGAAAAATGAAAGATGGAGTTAAAATCTTTTCTTCATGTTGTTGTTTTATTAAATAAGAATTCCGCTTGGGGACAAAAGGTAATCCATTTGAAGAGGGGGAAAATGACACTCTTACATTTACCAATGATAGCAGAAAATCAGCCTTTAATTATAGTGAGATAGGTAACTATCAAGAAAGCCCTCATTGAGTCTTTACTGACTCAATCTTTGTTTCAAACAAGACTTTCAAAGGGGAAATTTTTGGTCACAGAGTACAAAATTTCAGTTACAGTGAGAATAAGTTCAGTTGATCTATTGCACAGCAAAATGACTATACTTAGTAATAAATCGTTTTATATTTTAAAATTGCTAATTCTCGCCCAAAAGAAATGATAAGTATGTGAAGTGATGGATGTTAGTTAACCATTTTTATTTATTCTACAATGTGTACTGTGGCAAAACATCATATTAGACCCCATAAAGTATTGTCAAGTTAAAATAAAAAATTATTTGCCTTGATGACTTATGACTATGTTAAAAATTAAGGGAAAAGAAATCAATAATAGCCCTCATTCAGCAAGTTCCAGAAGGCAAAGGTTAACTTGTGTCTGAACTGCGCACACATTATGGACTATGCTCACTGATTACCTGTATAGTCATCTGCTCAAGGAGGAGCTGAAAATGGGCTTCTTGAAAACCCAGGAGTTTGAAATAGACATTCATTGCTTGTAATGTTTCTCTAAAGGGCAACATGAGGGTCATATCATAAATAGGAAATTGGGCTTATTCCACTACCTCTTGTTGAGAGTTAAACATGATTAATTTTCCAAAATATTCATCCTCTCTTTTTGTTATATTTCTTACCTCCTCATCACAGATAGCAGTAGATATATGCAAACAGTAGCAAAGGTAAATATGCATGTATTTTTGTGTTTGAGAATGTACACACAAGCACACATACATATACGAAGACACACACATACACACCCTTTCTGTAGATAAAAAAGTATCTATTTGCTATCTTGAGTCTTTTTTTCTTTTTTCCCCCTTTTTTTGGTAAGCGTGATTATACTGTTTTATACACTGTTGCTTTATTGTCTTGAAAGAAAACATGCATTTTTAATGTATTGATTTTAGCACATACATCTCTAGTCTACTTTAGGTTTGATTGCTCTAGTCTTGAAATGGAATTTGTTTCATAAAAATATCTGTAACTACCACATTAGAAAGAAATAAACTCCCTGTAGAAGCATATGAATGAAGTTATTGAAAATAAATTGCAATAAAACCCAGGTCTCCAAATGAGGATTATGAACACAGTATGAAACAGGATTGGGTTACTTGCCATGGTTATTCTTTAACAAATCTTCAGGGCTTCTTTTACTTTCAAGAAAAATACATTTGATCTAATGTTACAAATTGTCACAGGAATAAATTTGAAAGCAATGAAGTTAGTCTTTAAATAAATATCCTTATTGGTATATTTCAAATTTAATAAGTTCTGAAAAATATCTTTATTGGTATATTTCAGATTTAATAAGTTATGGAAAGATTAACACCATACTGTCAGCTATACTTCATTGAGATATTCTCACCTATTTTTAAATAATTATAGTCAGAAAATAAAGTAGCTAAGCTATGGAAGAAAAATTTAAAATTCTAAGTTGTAAGAAGTATTAGTTACATCATTTCTTTTTAGAATACAAATGTACTCTAGCACAAAATCAAGCATTCTGGAAGAGTGAAAGGCATGTAGTAAAACCCCATCAGCTCCTCTCCATCCTAGTGTCTAAAGATTCCTTCCTTCCACATTTTCTTTTATTTTTCAGGAAAAAAAAAAAAAAAATACCCAAGAAGTTATCTATTATTCTTGCCCTATTGCCACTTAACTACTTGACCCCCCTCCTTAAAATCAAATTTAATTTCAAAGATGATGAAATTAAATGTATGCATCATTTTTATATCCATAATTTATTGCAACTTCATCCTTTGAACTGGTTTTGGGTATTTTATTATTTTGTAACAGTATTTAATAAGAATTACTTATTTTCAAAAATGGCTCAAGCCATGGAAGAATTGATAGAGAATAATTAGATACTCAGTTACAGGAAAGGAATGATAACAAGAAATTAAAAACTTTATGTATCTACAGATCATTCAAAGTTTTGAATATAAGTGAAAGAATGTAGTCTGAAGTTATGTATGTGAAGACACCATTGATAATAATTAATAATTGATAATAATCAAAGGTGTATGTGAAGACATCATTGAGGTAATAATCAAAGGGAAACTTCATGTCATATGAGTAGCAAGTAGCTTTTACTTCAAAATTAAATAAGGTAAAATTGTATCCACAAGCAGGTAAGTGTTAGCTAAAGGATTTTTAATATCTCCATTATTAAAATGAAATAAAGTTTAAACTAGCATAGGAGGAGGAAAAATATCAGAGTGATAATAAATTAAAATATTATGCTTGATTCATGTATTTCCAGTATGGATACATTAGAAATAATCAGAAAGTAAAAATACTATTTAAAAATATGTTGCTGCCTATTCACAAATTCTGTGAAATTTTGTTAAAATATAAAATACAAAATTTTATATTTTTGAAATAGGAAACAAAAATGATGATAATTTTTAATAACACTTTCATGCATATATTTAGCAAAAGGTATACTCACATAAGATGAGCAGGGTGGGGAAGGGTGGGGAAGGTGAATTCTAGTTCATAAGTTAGTTATGATGGTTGAAACTTAGCCTGATGGTATGCTTTGTTTCTTTTGAAAGGTCAATTACCTTTTTGGTCTTCGTAGAAAATTGTTGGAAAGGAAATCTTTCTATAGGTGTCACTGATGTGAACTATTGTCCTTGGTCATATGAGAAAGTTTTATTATAACCTTAGGGTAGCTGTGATAAATTGATAAGAATATTTTTAAATGAATTTGTAACTATAATATAAGGCATTTAGTAATAAAGGTTCAGAAGTACAACTTTGTTGGTGAGGTGATTTGGAGTTTGAAGAAAATCAGCTTGTCTTGAGCTACTTCAGTGGTTGGAGTCTTATTGCTAGATCTTCCCTTGTCACCCAAAGGCTTGTTGTTCATAATCACATTTTCTCCCAGTCATTATTCATATTTTAAAGTCTGATTAAAACAACACAGAAGGCATCAGGACTAGTGAGAGATTTGTATAGGGCAATGGTAAGGAAGACTGCACATTTTACATTGATGATGGTGGCAAGAAAAGAGTACTGTCAATTTCTACACACTAAACTGGGTTTATCCAGTGGCTTTCCTGAGTCACCCAGTGGTGTGTTTACTATACACCAAGCCACTGCCAGGTGGTCACTTGGATGTTATGACAAAATTTTTCAAGAGGAAAATGAGAACTTACATTTCTTTCTCATAAAATTCAATGTGAAACCTATATAAGATAATTGGAGAGTTAGTAAACAATGTAATATGTGAAATATATGAAGAAATGCTTCATTATGACTGAGTAGAATAATTTTTTAGTTTGCAAAGGTTTTGCCTCTATAAGATAAATTGGGAGTTTTGTGGGATATTGCTTAATTGGCATTATTTGAAAGTATGCATTCTGAATGGCAGGCTGTTTCACTTCCCAGGAGTGAAAATTGATTCTTGGGAACTGAAAGGTTTTTAGGTATTACAAAGGCAGTGTCACTCTACAGCATAACCCTACTTGTCTAAATAGTCCTTAGAATATATTTCATGGGAAAAAATATGAAAAAAAGTCTAAAAAAATTCTACTTAATAGAGTGATAAAGAAAAAAGAAAGAGAAGAGCATGTTCTATTTTTTCTTTTTTTCCCCAGCTTTCGAATGTCATCTTTATTCCTAACAGGAATTATATGAAATTTGCAAGGAAACACCTGGCTTACAAATACAGAAGAAAAAAAAGAAATGAAGGACCAGACCTTAAGTGACCTGTCCACTAGGGACTGAACCCAGGACTTCATGCATGCTGGACAAGAGCTCTGCCTCTGAACTGTGTCCCCAATCCTTCACACTTCAATAAATGAATCTTTTTTTAGATCAACTTCAAAGGGTATTGCGGCTAGATGAATTTCTAGAATTTGAAAACTGAGAAGTAGAAAACATAAAATTTACCAGATTGCATGGGGACAGCTAGCAATGAATTAGTTACCAAAAGTTATTAATCTCTGGGTAATTTTTTTCCTCTGTTTTTCTTCCAGCACAGAGAACGTCCTCATGTGGCACCATTTCTCCTTTAGCGCACAGTTCCCTCAAGTTATTTGAGCAACAGTTCTGTATTTCTTTCTCTGAATCAATAGAGGGTGACAGAGAGCAACAAACCATTCTGTCTTTACATACCAACAGTTCATAACTTCCCTTCTCTCCTATCACCTTTCCTATCCCTACTCTAGTATATTGTAAATCCAAGAAATTTTGTTCTATGTGACCACCATATATTGCATTATGGCATCAATGTGGAATAATGGAATAACTATGGAGTAAGGTGGTTCTGATTATAATTCAAAACACAATTTTGTTATGCAGCTCTATATGGGATTATATTTAAAATATAGATTTTAAATATAATTAGATTGAGATTGCTTCTGTTAAACGGTAAAAAAAATTCTTCACCAAAATGATAATTAAAATGGTAAAATATTGTCAATGGCTTTTTAAATACAAATTAGTGCATGAAGTCTTACGTATTACTTTTATGAAACTTCATAGAAAGGGGGACATAGATGCAAATAAATAAGTCATTTAACAAACGTGCACTACCTTCATGTGTTTCTGCTAAGATCTTATATATAAAGAATAATATATTGTCACTCAGTTTTTTTCAATGTTCTCACTTGTCCCACAATGCACAGAATGTCATTGTGCTGGTATCTGCTGTTTAGTAAATACCAAATGACTATTATCCTTGCTTTAACAGTCAAACTATGCTCCAAGTTTCACTGTATTTCAGAATAAAGTAAAATGGCATCATGGAATCAATTTTTCTTTAAGTAGAATGATCTAGGTTTTTATTTGATTTTTTAATCATTCATTCACTCAGAGAGCAAATACTTAGTCTGGAACCTCTTCTGGGCTAGCACATCTGCTAGAAGTTAGAATCATTGTGAAACAGACACATTGGTATCCTTGGAGAACTTATGGGAAGTACAAACAAGAGTGGCTTCTTGTGGTTGCCATTTTATTTTTTGTTTTCTTGAAGTGGAAAAAAAGCTCAATTTTTAACTTGGCAAGGATCTGGTGCTTAAACAGTATTGCTGGTTGTCCAAGCAATGGTGGTTGGACATTGTGATTTTGAGTGGTGGGCACAATGGCCATCACACACACTCATAGTGTCCAGGAGAGTATGGGGTAATGAAGCCTCCTGCAGGGAAAATAATGGGACTTTAATTTTACCTCTGAGATTCAGAATTATAAAATTATGTATGAGAGAACAAGGCATTGTGTCAGAAATTGATGATGGTACCTTACAGTAGAAAGCTCACTTACTAGAAAAATCACAAAAAATGAGGAAAATAGCATACAAACATATTGTTTACACTTTACCTAGACCCAACATAATGTTAAAAGTGCCAAGCACATGATTTACCACTGAGCTGCACCTCCAAACCTGAAAATTAAATAGAGAACATATCCTCTTTTACAGCTTGAGGGAATGTTACAGTTTAGAAAAATCACTGGAGCCACAGCAGTGACTCTGGAAACAGGCTATATGATTTATTGCAGTACTTGTATTGAGAGACAGACCTTCAGAAGGATGAACCAAAAGATTTTCACCTTTTGGTAGCATGAGAGACACCAGGGTTCATGGAGACTAAAAGACTTGTCAGGATCTTCTTGACAGCTGGTCAAGACTACAGAAAATATATGATATTGTCCCCATTCCATCATCAGTAGTCATCATGATATTGACCATAGCAGTATTCATTTAGAGGACCATCAGTTTCCGAAGAATCTAGCATCAGATGCAGCAGCAATGAATTCAAACTACAACAATAGTGAGCCTAAAAATGACATTCCTCTATACCCTGAGGGTACTGATCAAAAATGGTAGTTGAGAGCTTGGATATTTTCTATTTGTAGACATCATTATTGGTTGATATTAGGTAAGGTGTTCTCAAAGACTTTCTATAATGGATCAGATAAACAAACGATTTTGGCTCTGCAGGCTATATTATGTCTGTTGCAACTGCTCACTCTGCTTATGTTAACTCAAAAGTAGTCATAGAGAGGATAGAAATGAATAAGGTACAGTTGAGTTCAAGAAAACTTTTTATTTATAAGCCATCAAAATTGAAATTTTGTATAATTTTCACAGCATGAAATTGAGATTTTAATTTGTTTTTAAAGTTATATAACAACCCATCATAACTGATGGCAGTACAAAAACAGACGTTTTGCTGGATTTGGCCTACAAAATTTGCCTACTCATGCAGTAAGCAATTGAGTGAAAGTAAACACACCCAGTACCTGGTTAAACAAATGATTTAAACATAGTTTTTAGGTGGTATTGATACCGCTCTTTACCGGTGACGAGTCCTGCTTCCTCAGGTGTTGAAGTATAACGCCGGAGAAGCACGCCGAGGCAAATGTAGAGTGGAAATGCAGCTTTATTAAAGAAAAGTAAAAGCAGACTTCTCCCGGGTGGAAGAAGGGGACCCAAAGGCGGAATCCGTGGGATGAGCAAATCCTGTCCTTTTTATGGGTTTTATTCTCCCATTCTCTCCCCTTATCTCTTTCCTTCCTGCCTACAGGTTAGGCCTGGTTTTGCAGGTGAGAAGCGGATGGGGCAGGGGAGGGTCAAAGTGACTCAGGCAGGTAAGGGCCCAGGGGGCATTAATCAGCATCTTCTTGCCTGCAGTCTCTGACAAGGGCAGGTAAATTTGGTTATCAATGGGTTCTGCAGGTCCTTGACATTCCATTCTCCCACAGCAGTCTCCAACTTCCAGAGGCAGATGGTTTTATGGCCTCCATTTTCTCGATCTGACCCGATTCCCTATTTCTACACTAACTGCCTGTCCCCAATTCTGGCTTCATTATGATGAAAAGTAGAAATATGCAATTGGATCACCTAGAAAATATACCCAGTCCTATCTTATAGAACAGGAAAAACTTCCTAAAGGAGATAGGAAGGTGAGATAAGAAAGATGCATGTAAGTATTCAGCTAAAGATGGGAATAAAACATGTCAAGCCAAGGAAAGAGAGGAAGAGAGGAAAGTGAATTTAAGGAACTAAGAATATCAAAGGAGAACTGAATTAACTTTATTGCAATTATAGAAACTTGGAAAATTTAAGGCTCTCTCTACATATACACTCGACGAGGAAATAATTTTCTTTACTTTTGTCTTTATGTTCCTTCACATAAATATGACAATGACTTTAGTTAACCATAGAAACTGCCTGTAATTTAATCTTTCTGGTACTGCTTAATAGATTATATAAATTTCTCAACAGCAAGGATGAGCAAAGCATAAAATTAGAGTTTGGGAGACTATTATGAACTGGGACCTATGGATATATATTCTTTCATGTGCCTCTTAAAATAATTATACAAACCCACTTTATGTGTAAAAGGGATGTGCATACACAGGAATAGTCTTTATAGCATCCATGAAGAAATTAAAATTATTATTTAATGGAGATTATAAAAATCTGTATATTCTTTCATTGATAAAAAGAACACAGGTTGAAAACTCCATAGATAGATTTATTTTTGTTTCAGGCAGCTGCAGTCTGAAAACAGACAAGCTAGTCTCATACGTTTTGGATTTTCACTACTTTTTTTTTATATAACATTGTAGCCTCTACAGGGGGAAAAAAAAATCCCAAAAGACTCATCCCATGGAAAAATAGATTAATTCATCAGTGCAGTTGAATAGAAATTGTAAGTGTATTGACCCATAACAGTGTTCAGTTTTTCAAAGTTCCATTATTTCAGTAAATCTCTTTTAAACTTAATCTTCAAACCTGGATGAGTCTTTAGAATAGGTGAGTGTGGCAATATTTACAGGATGCAGCACCACAAACAGAGTAAAATATAATTTAAAACATAATATATCTAAATTAATTATTACTGGTAGTATTCCTAATGGAATATTCAAATGAGCTTTTGCATTTATAAACAGAACTTTTTGTTTGTATGAAGCATTTAACAACTTTGTCAGTGGCATTAGAGCTCAGAAATGTCAATAACACTAAGACTACCTTCAGGTAGTTCTTTCTAAGATACAGCATTAGTTTACTTAGACTTGAGTTTGGATATTTTAGAAACCTCTAATTATTGACAACTGCACTTCTCTACACAGGAGGAGTATAATATATTGTAATTCAAATTACACCAAAGTACCAAATCCAATTGTTGTAACTGAGCCCTTGCTTATTTGAATTTTCTCTGATATTTAACACTGTCAAACACCCCTTCTCCTGTTCTGTAACTGTATATTCCTTTCACTCAAGGACATATCTCGTTCCATGTTTTCATTTAACAAGTTCTTCATATTTTTCCTATAATATGTATATAACATTGGTCAAATTTTGATATGTATTTATCTGTAGTGCAGTGGCAACCTTCCCCACCAATGCATTTTAATTAAGTTTCTCCAGGGACCCTCACCACAATTGTTCTTGTTAACAAAACATCAGCAAAGACCTCTGCAAAAGGGCTCAATGTGGTTAGACTTCCTATTTCCTGTTGCTGAGCTCTATCTTGCAAAAACTAAATCTAACCGTGGACTTGAGGGATATTACTCTGCTTTTGTGGTATAACCTGTAAAATCCCTGACTGTTCTAAGAATGGGATGAAAAGCACTTTCTGAGAATTTAAAGGAAAAAGAAACCTTTTATGTAGACTTCTGCAAAAATGTAAACCTCCAAGTTCCCCCGCCCCCACTGGGTATAAAGTCCAAAGAATTACTAGGCTTGAGGTCCAGAGAATTTCAGGCAAGAGTCATACTCTGGACTGGTGGGCTACAACAAATAAACCTGCTTCCTGAAAATTCCTTGGGTGTCCAGCCTCTTCTGTCCTACATCAATATAATTTTTTAAAAAAATTTTCTTCTATATTTTTAGTTAGGTTCACGTTTTCATTCCTAATATTTGTTTGTGATTCCCCTCTATCTAAATTGCTAAATGTTTGATGTTGTATGATACTCTTTAAAGAACTATGTCATCTTGTCCTGGGTGAAATACATACTTTTTTTGTTACTTTATTTGTTGCTACTAGTGCATTTTATCATATAGATGCTGATTTTTATACTGCACAGGCTTCCCTCTACTTACTTTGAGGCTGTTTTATTGTTCTTTTTACTCTTTAGCTTACTTTCTGTTTTAGTCAGCTTTTTTGCTGCTGTGACTAAATGATCTGACCAGCACAATTATAGAGGAGGAAAGGTTTATCTGGGGGCTCACAGTTTCAGAGATCATAGTCCATAGAAGGCCTTCTCTATTCCTCAGGACTCAAGGTTAGGTAGAGCATCATGGCAGAAGAGTGTTGCAGAGGGACGCAGCTCACACGGTGATCAGAAAGCAGAGAGTGGGTCTCCACTCTCCAGATACGAAATATATACCCCAGAGCCATGCCCAATTCCAATCTCCTCCAGCTACACCCTACCACTTCAGTTAATCCCATCAGGGATTAATTCACTGATTGGTTTAAGGCTCTTACAACCCAATCATTTCTCCTCTGAACCTTATTAAGTAACTAAGTAAGCTTAACTGGTGACTTTAGTGAGTGAATACTCTACTAATGTGTTTGCCCCTAGCCACATGCAGTCGCTCCCTGTCTTCGGGACAGTCCCTAATATTGTTTTCAGAACAGGGAAGACTATCGGCCTGTTTTAGTGGGTTGATTTTAGTGATTCTGTCTTGTCTGCCTCTGATTTTTTGGTATTCCTACTGACATAGTCTCAGAAGGCTGAGCTGACTTCTCAGATTCCCATCTCTGGAGTGCTTTCTCAATTTTTATGGCCTTGAAGAGGGCTCCATGGTTTAACTCCTCATTTTCTAACTTGTTGTTTAACCCTGTAACACCAAGAGCCAGCTTGGCTCTTCCATTTCACCCCTGAAAAATTTTACTCCATTAATTATAAGGGTCCTTTGTTTCATGGGGCTGGAGGATGTTACTTTCTCATAAGAAGTTATCTCATTGCATTTTGCAAATTCTCTGTGTCCTTATTTCTTTTCACTAATTCAAATTTTATATTTTGAAAAAAATTCTATTATATTTAAAAAATTTTCATTTAAATAGATATTACTTTATTGTTTCTCAAAATGTTAGTATAATATAAAAACATCCTGTTTCATTTAAGAGTTTTTTACATGGATTGCGCTTTTCTTCTTGTTAGCATTTCCTATTGTTTCTTGGACCAACAATTAAATGTTGTAGCGCAAAATTTTGTACGTATACAAATATTGATAATTATATATATTTTTATTTAATTATACTGCACAGATTTCCCTCTACTTACAGGTTAGGTTACAACCTAACCTGTTTTTATTATAAAATATTTATTTTATTTCATGGAATTGATTTTGATATGGATTTTTATATATTCTCCCCTACATCAGCTGTCTATCAGAGTTTTTCTCTTCTATAGTGACTGCTCTTCAAAAAGTTTGTGCACATGGTTCTCTGGTCAGTTTTCATTGTAGAGATCCGTTGGCCAGTATTAGCAGCTGTGTCAGTCTGCTCAGTTGGCATGTTCTTCCTCTCAGGGACCTGACAGGGAAGATGTTTGTCCTCAGATTCCTTCTGTATGAATGTGGCAGAACTGAACAGATTGTGAGGACACAGGAAGAGGCAGGGCAACATAGCCTTTACCAGTTTTCAAAAATTTGAGGACTATCCTGCAAGACTGAGGCACTGTCTTTCCTGGTCTTTTCTTTCATGTTCTTTCCATATCTACTTTAGAGCCACAGAGTTTTCTGAACATTACTTAACTTTCAGGCCCCATCATCCATAAGAACAGCCTTCCCATGCTGATCACTCCATTTGTTCAGAGAAGTACTGGGTTTTGCCTCAGTCCAGATCCCCTGCTGTCTGACACTCACTGTCAAAGAGCAAGGTGGGCCACACTGGCCTGAAGTTTCACACTGCTGTCTTTTAATTGCCCAGATTCCCCCAGGCCTGGGCCCTCCTCTTGCTCCCTCATGTGTGTACTGCAGTGTGATTATTACTGGAATTTCAATTGCTTTTCTTCTGCACTAGTTTTCACCTCTGTGTCTTTGTTTTGTTTTGTTCTGCTATGCTTTATTTCATTCTTGCTTCTTTGACAATTATGAATTTATCTTCCAGAAATCTGTCAAAGCATCCTGACCACCAATACCCTTCTTTCTTGTTTTCTAGCACTGTAAACACTTTATTCTTAAAAGAAAAAATTAGGTTTTTGAAAATTGAGTAATTTGATTTGAATAAGGATGTATATGCTTATCCTTTTCTATTATGTCCAGTTTATGAGTTCATCTCATTCCCATCAAATCTCTCCCAAATTATCACATATTATTACATGTATTTACACACTTTATCTTCTAAAAATGCTGAAAACAAGAAAACAAAATAAACAAAACATCTAGAATTCTACCCATAGAATCCTGCCTATGCTCCTTAAATTTCTCCAGGGTTGATTATGAGAGAGAGATTTGAGAGACTGAAGATTATTTGTCAAGTTTTCTCCTTTTGGTTTTCCTTATAAATACCTATTTTTTTTTGTGGAAAAAGGGAAGGAAAAGTCAGAGGAAGTGATTAATAGCCCATGAGTCAAGGCTTATGTTGGGGGCTATTTCACTTTAACTTCTAGATTTATCTCTACTCAATCTGTAATTATACCTTGACATACATAAGAAAAGCATAAAGGAATCAAATATTATTTTAGTATCTGCTTAGCATTGAGGAGCTAACTTAAGTATTAACTGATCATTTATCTCCCTACCCCTGTTGTCCAATAAATTTGGAGCTCTATCCAGTTCTTTAGGGGCTGCAGTAACTACTACAAGGACTTCCTTTTCTTTATTTGAACTTCAGACCGTCATGTATAAGTTCTTAACATTGAATCTCTTGATAACATAGGCCTGCCCCTCAAATTCCCTAACCTGTCCTATCAGATAGGACAACTACGAAGCTGTCACTTTGGTTTGAGATGTTCTATCATAAAATGTACTCAGACTAAATTGTTGTCCCATCTATGCTTGTAATTATCTGTTTTGCTGAAATAATCATGTCCTATCAGATTCCTGGGTTTTGTCTGACAGGAAACCCTGTTACCTTTATTCCTTCCATCTGTCAATAAATTAGTGTTATGGAAAAATTTTACATTTATATGTATTTAGTATTTGTTGGCTTTTGTCATTTGGGGAAGGTATTTCTCATAGCCATCAGGTAAGTAGGTAGCCTGAGATCCAGAAAGTACAAGCTCAAATGCCTAAAGATGTCCTGATGTGGACAATGGCAGTCCCCTGGGGTAAGTGCTGAAAATCTTATAATACTCTAAAGACATTCCAATATTGTCAACACCAAATTAACGAACACACAAACAAGTGTGGTCTGCGTTGCCACCTCCAGCTATCAGTTGGAGACATTGGCAAGAGATGTACTTCTAAGACAGTTTCCTTGCTATGGACTGACTGAATGCTTCACCACCCCCCAAAACTCTTATGTTGAAATTCTGACTCCTAATGCAATGGTATGAGGATGCGGGGTCTTTATGAAGTGTTTTGGTTATTGGGCCGAGTGCTTGTGAATAGGATTGGCACTCAAAAAATAGTGAACTCCTTCTTCCTTTCCACTATGTGAGGACATGGTGAGAAGACAGCTATCTGTGAACCAAGAAGCAGACCCTCATCAGACACTTATAGCTTGGTCTTGGACTTCCCAAGCTTCAGAGTTGTGAGAAGTCAATTTCCATTGTTTTCAAGTCACCCAGTTTGTGATGTTCTGCTGTAGTGGCTAGAATGGGCCACGAAACTTTTAGAGCCCATATGCTTGTGCTTCCCACAAGGCCAAGTCCAGTCGTAATTTTTTCATTTTCCTTCCATGAAAATTGCTCACATGGTTCATTTTTTACATTTTTTTATTTCTACAAATTTATTTTTAATGGGGTTTTCTTTTTTTGGCAAGTTTTTTATTGATGCATTATAGTTATACCTAACAATAGGATTTGTTGTTCATATTTGTATTCCCTGAACTTATTATAAGGCAACAGTATATAAGCTAGTCCTTGGCTTAAACTCAAGGTCTTCAACTGATGAGCTGAGTCACCCACCCAGTTACCAACTTCTCTGTACCTCATTGTTTTTCTTTTTAAAAAATGAGCATAGTAATTTTTATAGCAAATTCTTGTTTGGGAAGAGTAAGATCATCTAAGAGAGGTATTCCAGGACAAAAGAAAATGTTAATCCTTGCCTTTCCCCCACATATGCTTTTATTTTTTTCTTGGCCATGAAATCTTAGGAGTAATCATGTTCTTAGAATTTAGAATTCAGCACCAGGGGCTGGGGAGATAGCTCAGTTGGTAGAGTGCTTGCCTTATAAGCATAAGGCCCTGAGTTCGATCCCCAGCACTGAAAAAGGAAAAAAAAAAAAAAAAAAAATTCAGGACCAGAATGCTTATTATCTACTATAAATAGACATTTTATATGGATATTTCTTCATGCATTCTTGTTGAAAATTCAAAACATCACACGTAAGTAAAAAAGGTAGTAAATAGTATATTTCAACTTAAAAAATCAGAATTATGAAATACAATTGCGATTTTGTGTTTTCTTTCCTGTATGAATTCTCTATCAGTAATATATTTTTTAAAACAACACATCTATATCATGTACAAGCTCTCCACACCCTTTACTATTATCAACTTGCAAAATTAGCAAAACAGAGCTTACTACAAGATTGGTGTTGTCTATAAAAATACAAAAACTACTGTCAAAATGGGCTGCAGACAAACTAAAAATCAAATATTGTACAAATCACCCAGCTGCCTGGGCTTAGAAAGAGGGTGTTTGAAACCTCATATGTGGACTGATATTGCCAATTGACATACTCTGTTGTTTTAAGCAAAGCCTTTAAAAATTCATTGCTTGAGCAAATCTAGCAAACCTGTTTTTCTGGCCAGATATGCTTTTCCTATTTCTGTGGTTTATGAAGTTTCATAGGATGAGTTTTAAATTACTCTGGAAATAGCTATAGGGTATCCTATTTACATCATAAAAGATATACTGGTGGAACCAGAAGTTTATGCCAATCTGTAACACTACAGAAAGATTGTTTTCAGGGAGATGCAGGTTATACAAGGAACCATTTTAAAATATACATGAGAAAATATAGCCCTTTATATTATAGTTAAATATATTTTCTAGCTATCTGAAAGGATATTCTTTCTTTATTGGAGAAATTCTATTCTTTTTGTTTATTTGCTGATCATTGCTGACTCTAATTATATGAAATTATCAGAAATACTAAGGTTGTCTATGTGGTACATTTAAAGTAGAACTATTTGTTCTTAGATATCAC
The DNA here is from genome assembly GCF_902686455.1 of Sciurus vulgaris. Lineage (NCBI taxonomy): Eukaryota > Metazoa > Chordata > Mammalia > Rodentia > Sciuridae > Sciurus > Sciurus vulgaris. The sequence continues at coordinate 96,766,633 of NC_136467.1, read as the reverse complement.
CACATATTTGCTTTTTACATGTTTTCCAAATAAAAATATAAATATATTAGTAATAATATTTGCTTTTGGTGCTTAGCAAATGAATACAATTTGCCAGACTGTCAAATTGGTATTACAAGTTAAGATGGTTGACGCTTGCTGAAAATTTCTTTCTCTGCTTCATTAGCTAGACTAAGAAGTCAGACAGAAACATTCCTATCATTAGGATACCTGCTAGATTTCAGATGTTATCTAATTATATATCAGATTGTGATATAAAATAGGCAAGGCAGACTGCTGTATTAAGTGGAACTCTGGTTTCCAGATAATAACATGATTTCAGTTGTTATTCTTTCTATCTTAGACTCTTAAAGCACTTGACAACAACCAATGGCCCTAATTTAGTGGTTAACATGTTGTTGGAATGATAAATCCAGTACAGTTAAATAACCAAAAGAAATAAATGGCATCTAAAAGGACAAAGAATCATAAGATATTTAAGACTGCACTTCTAATTTTGCTATGCTTATAGTGCTTTAAATATCACACTGCAGATCAAGAAGTAATAAACAGGTTCTGGGCTGTCCTTAAATACATGTGTGTGTGTGTGTGTGTGTGTTATTTTTTGTTGTTGTTATTTTTGTGCTTGCTTTTTTGCTAATATATTGATTAGCTTCCTAATGAATGAGATCACATCAAAGTTGTTACTTCTAAATAAAAGCTTTGCTGCAAAGGTTGCAAGTAATAAATACTTGCAATTACTTCTTTTCTAAACCAGGGATATTCTTCCTCTGACTATATATATTCTGGGGAAAGAAACAACCTTAGTGATCCAATTCACTTCATCCTTTCTCCATCAGCCATCAGCCTGATAGCAATAAGCACCGACTGTCTTAATCTGAGGAAATGACCATGAGTTGAAAATAGTCTAAAGACCTCGGAAAGAATTAATTACAAAATGAATCTTGTATTTATTCAATGCCAGTGTATAATATCAAACTGTCATAAAGATAATTAATTATGCATATGAATATTTAAGGTAACATTTTAAGTTTCAAAGACATTCCAACCTAATTAAATAACTGATGATGTGGTTTCTTCTTAAATTAACTAGTTGACTTAATCTGTTGCTTTTAGAAAAGGATTGTTAAAATAATCCCATAGTAATGAATAACTCCAGAGTTTATTGCTGCTGAGAACCCAGAGTGTTTTTACATACCTCTCAGATGCAGAACATGGATGACTGCTAATGTCTCTGTGGCTAGTGAACAATTTATTTTACCATAATTAGTAATTGTTTAGATATTCTAATAGCATTCTTATTTTTTGTCTTGAGGTTGAGAATACTAATTCTTGGGAACAGTGGAGGAAGGAAAGGAGTGACATTTGAGTTGAATCTCAAATAAGGTGGAATATTTCTTGTTTCATGTCCCCAAAGAATTTTGTAAAATCTTGGGCCCCAAGTTTTGTTGGGATTAAAGGGAAGCAGACCAAAGTAGCTAGAAGTCTTATATACACAAAAGGGAAAGACCATCCTCCTCTGGGCATTCTTATCACTTTTACCACTCAAATCTACCCAGATATGATGAATAACAACTAACATAGCTTCCTACTCTTAGTTGTTTCTCTGCAAGAATTTGAACATGAGTCCCTCACCAAAAAAATGTGGCTTGGTCAAAAGAATGAAGGATAAGTCAATAATAAAAATATTTCTAAATGCATTATCTTATTGACAAGTGGCATTCAATAAGTACAAAACACTCTTTAACCTAAAAATAGAAAATCCAGACAAAGTACAAAGAGGGTATAGGTTTCCACAGAAATATCTCATTGAAGAAGATACACAGATGGCAAAAAAGTATATGTGAAGATCCTCATCATCTGTCAATAGGGAATTGCAAATTGCAACTCTGAATGATATGCACTCATTAGAATCAGTAAAACACAATACACAACAGTTAAAAGCTGGCAAGAATATAGAGTAATAGGAATTCTCATTCATGACTGGTAGAAATGCTAAATAGGCTTAATTGGGAGACGATTTGAGTTTTTGCAAAACTAAGCCCATTTTTACCACATGATACAGCAATTACACTCCTTGGAATTTACTCAGATATATCTAAAATTTAGGTTCACACAAACATGCATGCAAATAACAGACTCATTCATTCATACAATTGCCCAAATTGGAAGAAAGGAACCAAGATCTCTTTAGTAGGTGAATGGATAATTGAAGTGTGGTACATTCATTCAATGGAAAGGAAGAGATGGAAGAAAATGGATTGCCCAGCAACAAAAACACCTGAAGGTAAGTGAAGTGAATGTTGTTAAGTGAAAGAAACCAATCTGAAAAGGCTACATACCATATGATTCCAACTATATGACGTTCTGGAGAAGGAAAAACTACAAAACAGTGAAAAGATCGTTAGCTTGCATAGGTTGGTCTTCAGGTGAGAGAAAAATTGAGGGAGTACAGTATTTTTAGGGCAGTTTATTCTGTATAATACCAAAATGGTGGAGATATGTCATTATGCAAATGAAGGATATGCAACACAGACTGAACACTAATGTAGACCAGGGATTTAAGTCACTAATTTTGTATCAAAATTGTCTTTCCCAAATGTGTTGATACCTTTTTCAAAGGTACCCAATGAAAGATATTAATTAAAGGCACAGTGGGGATGGATAAAATGAGTTCATAAGAGAACTCTTTGTATTTTCCACTAAATTTTTCTACAAATGAAAATTGCTCAAAATAAGGTCTACAATTAAAAAAAAATCAAAAAATCAAAGTGCTACTGGGTAAATAAATTTTAAAAGAAGATGACTACAACTGGTTATGTTTTACTAGTGATTTCACCCTGGGCATTACCTCTCTCCAAGACCCAAAATGTATGATCATTTATATAAATTTATTTTCAAGAATTATGCAGTATATAACCCACACAAAGACAAGCAATAGCCACACCCTCATCTATTCTCAAATTCAAGGGTGATATCTCAAGGTGAAGGAAATATGAAGTAAATAAATAGATACCTGGGGGATGTGACCACTGTTAAAGAAAAGTGACACGTACTAAATGAAACCAACTTTTAAAGTAGAAAAATGAAAAGTAAGCACTTTATTTGGCCTTAAATATATAAAGGAAGATATATAATAGCAATGAGAGGCAGAACTAATATCTCATTTAAAAGTGGATTATAACGGGGCACAGTGTCTCATGCCTGTAATCTCTGTGACTCAGGAGGCTGAGGCAGGAGGATCACCAGTTCAAAGGCAGCCTCAGCAAGTTAGCAATGCACTTTGCAACTCAGCAAGATTCTATTTCTAAATAAAATACAAAAAAGGGCTGGGGATATGGCCCATTGGCTAAGCACCCCTGGTTCAATCCCTAGTAACAAAAAACAAAACAAAAAAAATGTAGATTATGGGCATATGAAAAATACAATAGTTAAAACAAAGAACATTGTGGATGGAATTTTTAGTATCATGATTATGGCTGTAGAAAGAATTAATGAAGCAGAATTTCAATCTGAAAAACACTGGTTGGATCTATGTTGTGCTCTACTTCTGTAATGAAAGTACAGACATGCTCATCAATATGCCTTTCACCATGAAATAGGACGAAGAAATTTTGTGTATTGTATGTTCTATTGTCATTTTTGGAATTTGTGTTAGTTACTTGAATGGTATAATTTGATGATTTTTATAGGGGACGCACCCTATAATGGCGGCTGCACCCTCATGGCAACCTCTTCCTCATACGTGGCACTGCCTGACCCGCTGACAGTTTACCGGGACTTCCTTGTACTGCCGCTCTTCCCTGGAAACTGAAAAATGTGTGTTCTTACCCAGCAACCAGTTATATGTAACTCCCTGATTGACCTGCTTATCTCCACCCCCTAAGGCCTTGTATACGCCTGACCCCTACAATAAAGTTGAGATTCCTGCTGTGCCTCCTGCGCTGACAGACCTCCCGGCTCTGGTGTGTTTCCTTTGACGCGTACACTCATCATCCTGCTCCCCCGTATTCTCCTCAGGCGGGCCCTGAGGAGGTACATCGGACCTTGTTGCCTGACAGGGAGTAACAGATTTTCATTTAGAAAGTCTTTCTTTAAAGGTCTTTGTCAAAATTGTATAATTTTACATTATTATAAAACATGATAGCATAATTGTACATTAATACATAACACTATATAACAAGAATAAAATAAGCAACTATGTATAAATATGGAATGAACTAATAATTTGCAGAAAAATTAATTTTGTCTACTGTAGATATCAAGATTTAAACATATTCTTATAAATATTATAAATAATTATTATTTGTGATTCATAAAATAACTTTTTGTTTCTCAAATTACCTTGAGGATTCAAAAATCTATTTACCTTTTTAATAATAAACATTAGTTTCTTAGGTTCACAGTCTTAAAATCAATTAACTTGATAGGCTGTGCTTTCCAGAAAATCAGAAGAAAAAACATGAAGAAAGTTGTATTTTAATATTAAATAATTGTTTGAGCAAAATAAAATTACAGCACTTGGAGAAGAACTTTTAGACCTTCCTAAAGACCTTTTTCATTCTCTCCCATTGTTCAGTTAATATATTCTTTGATCAGAGACAAAGAGAGAGCAAGAGCAAGAGAGAGAGAGAGAGAGAGAGAGAGAGAGAGAGAGAGAGAAAGAGAGAGAGGAGTGATTATTTTAACTTTTAATTAACTTTCTCTTTTTAATTTTTAAAAAGAAACAAAACAACATTGTACCATGCATCCCTGAATATTTTATAATTTCCCAACTAGTACTCTAAATTATAAAATATCAACAAATTAATGTAGATTACACATTTGACCTTTTCAGTGCATCTTATTATCTTCCTGTCCTTTTCCATTACTGTGCCCTACTATCTCCTCTTTTACAAAACAGGTTGCTTTAAGCTGTCATTTCCTTGCAATGCAATGCCTAGTAGGGGATCTACACTAATTTAAGTGCTTCTTAGCAGCCACTGTAAAGATATTTAGCATTCATGCCATCTCACCAACATAAGCTAGAAATAGTATCTCTACAAAGTCACATTTTTCAGACATTTGGCAGAAAGAGTATCAAGACCTGACTGTCAAATAATTTTCAGTTTATTCTCAAATAACAAAAATAAATCTGATTTTAATGTTATCTGCATATACACATTGAAACTGCATTCCTATGTAAAGAATTGCAGGAGGGTAGAGATGAGAGGGGACACTGATTAATCAAGTGCTTCACCAAAATTAATTTGGTTCAAATTAAGATAAATTTAGTTTAAGGAACCACACTCATTCGAACCAGTCTTTAGTAGTTTGATTTAGGACTATAAACTAGAACAAATATGGAGCTCATTTTGCACATAATTTATGAGCAATTTTAACGTAAATTTTATTTTTACAAGTATAAACACAACACATAGTGTGCTCTCTACATCTTCCTACTTGAACTAACAATAATAACTTGGTTTATCATGTACAAATACACACACACACACACACACACGCACACAGTTCTCCTGATAGCTACATAACACATTCTCTTCCTTAAATATTAACTCTCTTTCTATAGTAGGTTAGAAGTTGAATTTTAATGAAAAAAATATTACTTTATAAGAAGAAAATCAGAAAAGACCATTAGAACAAATGGTCTAATGTATTTTAAGTTATCCAACCCTAATTATACAATGCAGTTTTATAATAATAAATAAACAAGTGCTTCCATGGGAATATATGTTACATTTTTTGGACCAAAATAGAAGTGCATACCTTGTATAATAAATTTATGTTTATATTATACTTATCACTTCAATGACTTTTCAATTATAGGGTCATTCTACAACAAATATCAGTATGGAGTTACATTTTTCAGATATTTTCCAGAATGCCATGATCAAATGACATTGCTTTCCAAATACTTGTTAAAATCCATGCGAATATAATTTTTATCAAATATTTATATATAAAAATCTTAGATATCAGTTAAATTTTCAAGAACTATATAATTGTTATAAAGGAAATGGACTTTTGATTAGTCCAATGTGGTTCTAAATATGGATTAAAATAAACTATTAAACCACATACATGATAAAAAGAAATCTTGAAATCTCCTATTACATTTTTAAAACAGATTTTTGTCAGAATCAATAGAGCTTAAAGAAAGCCAGCTTAATTTTTATGCTAGTGTTAAAAAATATACCTTTAAGGAACAAGCATATATGTGTTTTTAATTAACAACATAAATAACATTATTGAAGAGAAACAAGCAATTTATGTATAATTAATTTATCATTAGAATTTTTCCAGAGAATGCACATGATTCAGCAAGTTTTCAGGTAGGTGTTACATTTCAGAAACTTTCAGAAGAATGTTAAATTCCCAAAGATTGGACAATTGTTTATAATTTTGTTATTTAGTTTATATAGAGAGAATTTCTAAGTCAATAAGTAAGACTTCCATCAAGTTATCCTTTGGGATTTTTTTCTATGGATTTTCATGTGTTAGAAAAGATGTATCTTGGCTTTACAGTGTTGTCCTTGTAATGGAAAATACATTGTACATAATAATTTTAGGTTTAGGATATATATAGTTTGGAGAAAATTAAGAATTCTTCCTTATGGCTTGCAATTTGATCATAGAAAGCTTAAGATTTTCTATAAAGCTAAATTATCAAGATAATCAACATGAAAAATCTTACTTGGGATAGACACTTTTCTCTAATTTCTTTCTTTGGTACTATTGACTTTTGAGGCCAGTTAATTTTTTGTTGTAGGGGTCCTTCTGTTAATTGTAGCATGACTAGCAGCAACAATGTCCTCTATCCATCAGAAACTAGTAGCAACCACCTCCCCTAATTGTAACATCCAAAAATGTCTTCAGAAATAACCCAATGTGCTCTGGGGGATACAACTGCAACCAGCTGAGAACCACTATGTTATGGGATACTGCCAAATGTATTATCTCAAATAGAAAGAAATTAGAAAAAAGTGTCTATCCCAAGTAAAATTTTTCACATTGATTATCTTGATAATATAGTGTGTCTTTCATAAATAAACCATTTCAATCCATGTTTTCATTTTGAGATATGACAATTGCTTCCATTTTGGAAATTATTTCATTATTTCATAAACATGTTGGATATTTAAGACTGCTAAGAGAATAAGGGGGAAGTAAGAAAAGAAAGCATTGCATTATGCTGATTTCTAAATCATTAGATAATTCATCTCTTATAAATGTCCATATTTTATGTGCTAGAAAGATACATAATAATATTTATTAATGCTTACTTTAATGACTGTGGCATCAAGGCAGTCTCAAATGACTTTTGAATCAAAGAAATTTAAATTATGCCAATGCAAGTTTAAGGGTAGGGATATCTTTTTGAAAATTAATATTCTATTACTTACTCAATTTTTATTGATAACCTCGTTTGTGAGAATTTTTGTTAGTCTGTAAATAAGAAATATTCTCCATCCTCAATATATATATTTTAGTAGGGTTAAAAAACTAAGTTCAGAGTGAAAACAAACTCTGGGTTTGTCATAGAAAGAATAGGTATGTGGTATGGGAATTTAGAGGAGCAATAAACATAGTATTTATTATTTATAGGATTTAATTATTTAATTATCTACCCATTATAAAAAATGTGAGTACCAAAATAGTTTTAGACTTTTGCAAATATTTAAAGTGATAACACTAAACCTGTATATTTGCATGATTATGAATTTGGATGAATTTTTTCATGGAAAAAAATCTAAATTTCAAGACAAGATATAAAAGATGGATTATTAGCAGTTAGGAACTTTGGTTTAAATGATGCTCCGCCTAAAAACAACAAGATAATCCTGGCTCTCTGTGTATTAATCAAAAGCATGCACACACCTAATGAGCACAACTACTTAAGCTATGGCCTTAGTTACACAAGTAAGAAAATAGAAAGTACAAAGTTGAAATCTGAAAGGTTTTCCAGAAATGGGGATCAATGTTGTCTGACTGAAATTTCAGTTTATCAGGTAGTGAATAGCTAAGGTGAAACAGACCTGAATAGAATTCATATGTGTTTTATAGAAGATTGTGAGCCTCTGAATAGTTCTAAATGAGATATTTAGTTAACATCTCTTTTTGTTTGTGTTTTGTTGTTATTTTGTTGTTTTTGTTCTTTTTACACTGCTAGGGATTGAACACAGGACCTCTAACTGCAGGACCTGCAAATAAAAGTAGAGGATGCCCAGTAAAATGTCAATCTCAGGTAATTAAGGAGTATTTTTTCATATAAGAATTTCCCAAATACTGCATGTGGTTTTTTTGATATCAATATGTTAATCCCACCCCAGACTTATTGAATAAAAATTTCTGGGAGTGGGACTAATGCATCTATTTTGTTTTACAAATTCATCAGTAATTGTAATGGGCAACCAAGGTGGAGAATCACTGTGCTTAATGATTGGTTATTAACCAAAGCTCCCATAAGATACACAAAATTACTTTTATGAGGTCATGACCACCCGCCAATCTAGATATGGATAAACCTCTGCCCTTGTGTACTCCCTTAGTCACGATAATCTCTATTGGTTGAGGAATACCACCAAGTTTTAACCTTACCCTGGTTTCCATTCAGTTTCCTTTTTTGGTGAACAAACTATAAACCCTTCTATCCCTATCATGTTCTCATCTTCAATATCATCAAGGAATGTGTGCAAAAGTAAAAATAATACCTGATATGAACCTTTGCATTTCAAATGTAAGGAGTATTATGCTTCATCTCATAATAACATATGAAATAGTTGAAGATGTTGCAGATGGTACAGTGGATGAGACAATGATTATGCCACAAAATCTAGTCATCTGCTTTCTGATTAAGTCATTTAATTTGGCAAAGGTGGAATTCAATTTCTTTACTAGTAAAATGGATAGTTTAACTTGTTGCCCATCTAGCTTTTAAAATTGTTTATTTGTTCTAATTAGTTATACATGACAGTAGAATCCATTTATGCATTTTAATAAATCATACATAAATGGAGTATAATTTCTCATTTTTCTAATTGTATATATTGTAGGATCACATCAGTCAGGCAGTCATATATAGAGAGTGAAACAGACATTGTTACCTCATTTACATATGTGACTGTAAGAACAATGTTGCCCATCTAGTTTTACAGATCGTTAAGGTCTTGTTTACAATGTCTCTTGGAAAAACTAAGATTGATACTCATAAGTTATTTGATGTTCAATGCTTGCTGACTCTGTGTGTGTGTTTGTGTGTGTGTACTGAAGAATATTGTGCAGACCCACCAGCAATGTTTGAGTGTACCTTTCCCCCCACATCCTCCCCAATACTTATTGTTGCTTGTATCCTTGATAATTGCCATTCTGACTGAAGGTAGATGAAATCTTGGAGTAGTTTTGATTTGCATTTCTCTGATTGCTACAGATGTTGAACATTTTTTCATATATTTGTTTTGGACAATTGTATAACTTCTTCTGTGAAGTGTCTGCTCAGTTCCTTAGCCCATTTATTGATTGAGTTATTTGTTTTTGTGGTGTTAAGTTTTTTGAGTTCTTTATATATCCTGAAGATTAGTGCTCTATCTCAGGTGCATGTGGTAAAGATTTTCTCCCACTCTGTAGGCTCTCTCTTCACATTACTGATTATTTCCTTTGCTGAGAAGAAGTTTTTAGTTTGAATCCATCCCATTAATTGATTGTTATGAAAGTCAGGGTGGGCCTGCAAATTGGTGCAACCACTCTGGAAAGCAGTATGGAGATTCTTCAGGAAACCTGGAATGAAACCACCATTTGACCTAGATATCCCACTCCTCCATATATACCCAAAGGACTTCAAATCAACATACTACAATGATGCAGTCATATCAGTGTTTATAGCAGCTCAAATTCAAAATAGCTAAACTATGAAACTAACCTAGATGCCCTTCAACAGATGAATGGATAAAGAAAACATTTGTGATGAAATATTACTCAACTTTAAAGAAGAATGAAGTTACGGCATTTGCAGGTAAAGGGATGGAGTTGGAGAATATCATGCTAAGTGAAATAAGTCAATCCCAAAAAACTGAAGGCCAAATGTTTTTTTTTCTGATATGTGGATGCTGATCCATAATGTTGGGGGGAGCTAGGGAAGAATTGAGGACTTTTGGATTGGGCAGAGGGGACGGGAAAGGGATGTGGGGGTGGGAAGGATGGTGGAATGAGACAGACATTATTACTCTGTGTACATGTATGATTGCCTGAACAGTGTTACTCTGCATTATGTACAGCCAGAGAATTAAGAAGTTTTGCTTCATTTGTGTACAATGAGTTGCAATGCATTCTGCTATCATGTATAACTAATTAGAACAAACAAAATTAAAAAATAGAATGTTGTGCAGATAAAATTGATCATTATAAACATTTATAGTCCATATTTGTGTCATTTGAAAAATATCTTAAATACAGTTGAATGTAGACTATAAATTTGCAATTTACAATTAACAGAAGACCAAACTTTTCAGAATATTGAATCAGTTTTTTTTTTTTTTTTTTTTTTTTAAGGAAATGAATGTGTCTTCTTTCATTCTACCAGCAGAAATAATCAAGTCTATTTAGGGTCAACAAACAGTAACAACAAAATGCTCATGATTTTTAATTAAAATTTATCTTGCAAATGGACACAGAAACATCTCTCAAATACTGCACATCTTATATAGAATGAGACTCTTTTTAGGTAATAATGTGAGGCTTTTACTAATTAATATTTAATAGACTAATAGAAAAACAGGCAATTCTCTAATCATTGAAATGTGGCAAGTACATTTCGTATGTTAAATGTTTTCTTGTTTTCTTTTTTAATTTTTAACCAAGATAGTGCTAAGCAATTCTTTTCTTAATTTCAAAGTTATTGACCTATTTCATAGTTTATATATACACTTTATCAAATGAACCCAAATATAATAATTCTCAAGATGAAATAAATATGTTTAAAAAAAAAAAAAAACCTGTCAAGTTCTGGGAATGGACCAGGACTTGATTGAATGTGTTTTTGTTAACCATTTAGGAATGCATAAGTGGTTCATTATTTCCCACTAGAGTTTTTTTATTTAGGATCCAAGTACACCACAAACTTACAGTCTATTGATTTTTGAAAAAAACTACCAAGAACACAAAAGGAAGAAACCATAATTTCTTCAATAAATGGTGCTCGGGAAACTGGGTGTCCACCTGCAAAAGACTGGAAGATAGTTTTCTCTCACCAAATAAAACATCAAGTCAAAATGAATCAAAAACCTAAATGTAATATCTAAAATGATAAAATTCTAAAGGAATATAAACATAGGGTGCGGGGAGCCATCTTATTTAGTAGAATCAGATGAGGTTGAGCCATGGGACATGGAGGCCTGGCTTCCAGGAACGAGCAGCCATGGAAGTGAAGCCAGAATTAAGGACAGGTAGTTAGTGTAGAAATAGGGGATTGGGTCAAATCCAGGAAATGAAACCATGAAGCCATCTGCCTCTGGAAGTTGGAGATTGTTCCTGGAAAAATGGAATGTCAAGGATCTCCAGAGCCCATTGATTACCAAATTTACCTGCCTTTATCAAGGACTGCAAGCAAGGAGATGCTAATTAATGTCCCCTGGGCCCTTATCTGCCTGAATCATGTTGGCCCTCCCCCAACCCATGGCTTCTCACTTAATGCAAAACCAAGCCTAGTCACGTAGGCAGGAAGGAGAGATAAGGGGGGAGAGAACTGGAGAACAAAAGAGACTTTAACCTATAAAAGATGTAGGGTGCGCTCGCTTCTGGGGACTTTAGAACATCAGCCATGGCCCCCTTCTTCCTGCTGGGAGAGGTCTGTATTATTACCTTTAAATAAAACTTGCTTAATATGCTTGCCTTGGCGTGCTTCTCTAGTGTTCAATTTTCAACATTAGAAGGAGCAGAACTCATCCCCGTTACACGGTGGTATCAGAAGTCTGTCCCAGATTACCAAGAAATATATGGCATTGTGTGGGAGTGGTTCCCTGTCTAGTTTCCCTGAGAAAATGGCTCCCCTAACTCCACCCCATTTTGTTTACCACAGAAGAAGCCCCTTCTGGTCTGGGTCCCTTTACCTGTGTGATTATAAATAAAAGAGAGTTGGGCTACTCCATGTTGTTAGAGGCCAGAACTGGTATGGTCAGACCCATCACACCCTCTCTCATTTAAAAAGAGTATTGGCTCATGTGTGTTTATTGATTAGGTAAGTCTCTGGGTAATTGATTTATAGCCAACAACATCCTCTGGCAGTTAACCCTTTTCTCATCCCCATGGGATGTGGAAAGAAACCCCTACATTTGGTACCTGAACAGTGGAGAATTTTAGAAGAAAAAATAAAGTGTTGAACCTTTTCCCATGGGAAGCATGCACGTATGAATAAGCTTACTAGTAAGAAGGGAAAGGAAATTAATTGTGTGATATTAAGCCTGGGGAATTCGCTCTCTAGAGAGATAGAAGTAAAAATAAATCCATTGAGCTATATTCAATACATAGAGTAAAAACTGAGGGGAAAGAATGCAACTCCTACAGTTCTTGAAATGTAAATAGAGACCTGGTTGCTTTAAATACTGCAGACTCCTTCAGGCAGGTTGCACGAATCTCTGTGACTCTGAGACTGAGACGTAACTTGGCTGAGATAGGTACAAAAGTTTAGAATCCGGGCTGGGGAGGTAGCTCAGCTGGTAGAGTGCTTGCCTCGAAAGCACAAGGCCCTGAGTTCAATCCCCAGTACCACCAAAAAAAAAAAAAAAAAAAAGTTTAGAATCCTGGGAAGAAGAGATCTTAATCAGGAGAAATTACTTAGCAAGTTTCTCAGTTTAAATAGGTGTGTTCCCATCACAAATTCCAGCTCTCCAGAAACAGCAAGATTTCTGCTCCCAGACTAGGAGGATGGAAAACAGCAGAGAGGAAAACATGCTCCTTAGAGAATATGGCTGCTCCCTGACTAGGTAGAGCCCCTCAGGGTCAGGCCACCAAGATGAGAAGAGAAATAGCATGGGGATTGGAAGAACCACAGCATAGGCTATATAGACATTTGATATAAAAAATCATGTCTAGGAGCACAAATGAAAACGTAGAGAGAGTTTGGAATGTAATAAAAACTTGTTTTTATTTGGACCAAGATGTTGATTTATGGACTTTGGGAGATTTAGTCACGGGACTTAGAAATGATATTAAGAGCTTTAAATCTAAGAGTCAGAAATATTTATCCTCCAGGACCTCTTTGTTTTCTAGGAACATATTAAAAAAGTTTTTAGTACTTAAGCACTTGGACAAAGAGATACTGAAGGGTGGCAGCAAAATCTCTATACAGAAAACTGGAGAACATTCAAAGTGAAATGAGGATGAGTTAGCACAGGACCTCTGTAATTTGCATTTGACCACTTCTCCAATGACTAACCTTGCCCGCTCTGTAAAGAATTTGGAGACAACAGGGCAGAAGCGCATGGTTTTTGTGGGCTCATTTCTAGCCCATCTCTTCTGCTCTCCTATATTTAAAAACTAACTCTTCTACAGCAGCAGAAGAAAAGGAAATTTAAAATCTTTGCTATAATCTTCTACTTCTGTACTCCCTGGAATTTCTGCTTAAACCACTAAATTTCCCTCAGCTCCTTCCAGATCTCAGTGAAGGCTTAGCTTAAAATGTAAATGAAAGAAGCCTGCAGGACCTGTAGGAGACCACTCAGACACAAAGGAAAAAAAAAACTTCTGAAGTTAATAAAAGATGTTCTTATTGTGCTTTTCAATGGATTAATCTTTTGCTTTATAGGGATGATTGTAAAGGTGAATAACAATCTAACAATCAGGATAAAAGTTGACAACACAAAATATTTTTAAGTGTTTTTTAATATATCCTAAATTCTTAGACAAATTAAATCAATGTCTAATGCTAATGCATGTTTGTTCATTGCTGTGGAGTCTCACTCATAATAAATTATAAAAATTTCCTTTTTTTTTGACTGATCTATAAACATTTTCACACAATAACTATATTTACATGATTTCAAAATTTACTTATAATTCAATGGGTATGCTCACATTAAAAGAATGGACATTTTTTAAGCTATCTGTTTTATCTTAACTCCCTAAGGTTTCCCTCCCAGTAATGGGAGCAAAGCCCTTAAAGCTGTTCCAGGAAACAGCCCCAAACAGAGAGTAAAAGAGTAATTGGAGCAAGATAGTATTCAGGCAGTTAAGACACCGAATCTACACCCTGTTGTAAAACATTGTGAAACATGTTGTATGTTATCAGCAAACCCAGACTCCCTTTGAAATTTCTCGACAGGTTTGTTCCCCTTTTCCCTTTCATGTGCGACCCCTCCCGATGTGTGGTCTCTGCCTTTATAAACCTACAAGATTTTCTGCTAGGGACTCAGCTCCTCGAGTTGGGTCCCAGCGTGCTGGAATAAACACCTCTTGCGGTTTGCATCAAGTGACGCCTCCTGCGGTCGATCCATGGGACAGAGTTGGGGTTTCCTTTTTGGGGGCCTTACAACATTTTAAAATTAAAATAAAAATGAATCCACATAACTTTAATTCACATGAATTAATAAAGTTTAATTTATATTGGGTAAGCAACAAAAATAAAAAAAGTCTTCTTAATAATTATTAATTCAAATTTTTCCAGGTGGTCAAATAAATAAAAAAATTGCTAAATTCTATAATATTTAAGATCTATATCCCTTGTTTCTAATGATTTTCTTCAACAGAAAAGAAACAATTAATGTTCTTATCTACATTGGTTTCAGGTCTTAACCTTTACAGTTGACATTGGTTTCATGTCTTAACCTTTATAGTTGAAAATAAATGAACCTAATTTGAAGAAAATGAAATTAATTATCTAAGCTTTTATTATAGAAGATAATTAATTTACAAGGATGTGATGCTAAAAGATCATCAGTTGGAACATCTCTACTAAAAATGAAAATATCAGATACTCTTAAGTAAAATATATTTAAAGATTAGACATATTTGAAATTTGGTTAATATAAAGAAGGTCTGAAATTCCTTTATTCTCTATGTTCTCATTGAGAAATAAGATGCTAGCACTTAAACTATCAGGTGTGATATATAAGTGTCTAAAAAATTTTTTTTCACCTGATAAAATAGAAGACTATGACATGTTGAGTATATTAAAACAAAATTTGTACAAAATAATTTTCAAAAGATTTACATGTAATTAAATTGGCTATATATAATTAAATTGGCTGTGTATAATTAACACAATCAACTAAGATTATTTAAGACTTTTTATTCTTTTAATTCCACTGTTTCTATCATAAAGCCTATCTACAAATATAGATGAGATATTTTCATAAACCCCTATTAACTGGACCTTCTAACTAAAGACAGAACAAAAAGGAAAAGCTTAAAATATTAATTTCTCATTCTAATAAAATAATTCCTTATGCCTCTTGAATTTCTATTATTTAAAGAAGTTAATTTCAAAGACATGGTTTATACAATTTGGTTAAACAGTAATTGTTAATTTAAAATACCACCTTGCATTCCAAATTTCTCTTTAAAAGTCAAATTTGATTAATATAAAAACATCAATGACTATATTTTAATTAACCATGGTAATTAGTACTGACATTATGTTAATTATATCTTTGTTTTCCAGTTAAAGAAGTCTTTAAACCATAAGATTTGAAGGGACATTTAACTAAGCCGATGGCTCTCCAAACTAAATCTTTTTTAATAATGATCACTTACAAACATATAATAACAACAAATTAATTAAAAATTAATCATATTATTTAATTTTTTAAAATTAAATAAATATCAATTATATACTTTTTATGTTACTCTCTACACTAAGAAGTAAACAGCTTCATTTCTAGAGGACATTCAGGAGATACTGACTTACTTAAAGGCTAACAATATGGGATATGAAAGTATTTTGACCCCTTCCTTCCACCAAGAGGGGATAAAAGCTCTTGGCTTATCTGTTTCATGTTTCAGATGTGATATTAGATTATGCTACTTAATTTATATTAATCCAAAGAATTATATATGGAAGTTTTATAATATAATATTCAGATAAAGAGGCTAAACATAGTTTCAAGATTAAGGTACCTTTCCTAGATTTTATCAAGAAACACAGGAAAAATTAAGTACACATAAAATTATTTTTGAGGTTGTACCATCCATAAACAACTATTATTAACATTTACTCAATAATCTTCTAAACTGCTTTCCATACATAATCTCACAGATACACATATTTTCTACATACAAAATTATATTGTTAATTTTAAAGCTTATAACATTGTTTTAGACCGCACATAATTAGCATTATTTTATAACATTACTTTTAATGCCAGATTTGTTGTCATGTAGTTCATTTATCCAAAACCCTATGTTGGACATTTGGATTAGTTTTACTCCTTTAAAAACTAGGTTATTAAAGATATCCATACAAATATTACTTTATACATAAAGATTATCTTTACATAAATCGCTTAAAATATAATTCCTAGATCAATGACATAAATTCTAAGACTTTTTAAAATAATTTATTATGTCACTATCCTGACAGATACTACCAATTTTAATATAATAGCTTAAGTTAATTCAGAAAAATAAGGCCATTATCTATAGAACAAACAGGTCATGAGACTAATTTTCAATGTCTGTACTGACTCCATTTTATAGCTTTGTAACTCAGCCCACTACTAGAGACAAAAATCACATCATATATTTGGTGGAAACAGGGCCTTCTTTTATTATAATAACCTTTTCAACTTAACAATATTGACTTTAAAAATAGGTAATTTTATTAATCTTCCTGGCCAACTAGAAATATTTATTAAGTCACTTCTTATGGTTTAAATACTCGCACAATGCTGGGTCATTGTATACCCAACTTTAATAAACTCAACAATGTGGACTGAAGAATCACTTCTAATATTTACCGATGATATTCACATCATGGGAGGTTTTATAGATACTCACAGTACACCCATTCATGTGACTGGATTTAACTATACTGACTGCAATGGAAACTTATCTACATGCTGGTCCTATGATAGACTCTATGGCTGTCTACATGTAACCTTTACCAAAAAGACAGCATAAGGAATACCTAGGCCAGCCAAATACACTGTCCCTTGAAACTTAGGATTGTATGTTCAAACAGTAGCCAGTTATTTCTATAAAATATCCACCACTATCTTACTGCCTTAATTGTTCTGCAATAGAATCTGGCACCTTTCCTAAATGGATAAAATATACAAATGTCTTTCCAATACTACATAATAACTCTAAAAGTGGTGGATATGTTTTTGGATTGATCTTCAAAAATTGATGAAAGACAGTTATATCAAAATATCTTCCTATAGGAGATTCAAAGCCAGAAAAACCTAAAGTGGTAACATTGCCATTAAATATGTTTCACTTTTACTTCTTTGTGAAAAGAATTTACAAACAACCATGTTTAAATCTTTAATACTATGGAAGATCTAAGAAACTAGGCAAATAATGAGTTATTTAAAACTATTTTCAAAATACAAAATAAGATTAGATACACAATCATTCAGATTTTTTAAATTCCATGTAATTTGGGCTATTCCCTATTGTTTGGATATTACTTTGTACTGCTGGTAACCATGTCATAAAGACCAAATTAGAATCCAACAAATTGATTGATATTACACTGGAAAGATGAATAATTCACATTTATGTTCTAACAGTTATTTCTTATTTGATGATAATTTGGTTCCTATATATTTTAATGTATTATTTTAGGTTTCTATCTGTTCTCACATTCATTATATCTAGGGGCATGATTTCTTCTGTTAAGATGCTATGGCCCCTGAAAGTTAAGTATTAATAGAATAATTAAGATCAAATTAAATGCTTTAACAACTACTATTACAAATAAGTAATAAGCTTATTGCTCTACAATTTAAACAAAGGCTTAAATGTCATAATGACCATAAGCGTGTCTGTTGCTACAACTAAATATCATACTTCCCAATGGGACTAAGAGATAATTAAGAATCATCAAATGGACATTTGACATAGCAATAATAAGAGCTTGGATCTTATAAAATTACATCACATCAAGGATATTCAAAAAGTAAAATTGATCTCATGGACTCTCTGCATTTCTGGTTGATCAAATACTCCCCAAATTGAATGGCATATTATTGAAATGAAGTTTTCTACTACTTCTGTTTGTATCAAGATAATAGGTTGTCATACCCTCAGACCCAAAATCTTGGACCTTGAAGCAACTCTCAGAAATAAAAGCCAGAACCTCAAAATAACTGCCCATCATTTACATTTTTAAAAATATTAAAAAGGGGGAATTTTGGGGAGCCCTCTTATTTAGCAGAATCAGACCAGCTTGAGCCATGGGACACAGAGGCCTGGCTTTTAGGAACTAGCAGCCATGGAGGTCTGTCCCAGATTGCTAGGAAGTATGTGGCTCCGTGTGGGAGTGGCCCCTGTCTAGTTTCACAGAAGCCCCTCCTGCTCTGGGTCCCCATGTGACTATAAATCAAAGAGTGTTGGGCTACTCCATGTTGTTAGAGGCCAGAACTGGTATGGCCAGACCCAGCACACCCCCTCGCATTTAAAAAGATTATTGGCTTTTGTGTGTTTATTGATTAGGTAAGTTTCTGGGTAATCAATTGATTTATAACCAACATCATCCTCTGGCAGTTAACCCTTTTCTCATCCATGTGGGATGTGGCAATAAACCCCCACAATAGGGAAATATTCTGTGACATTTGTTTGGGCAAAATTCAAAAGTACAAGCACTAAAAGTAAAAATAGGAAAATGGGAAGACATCAAACTAAAATTCTTCTGAAAAGGAAACAACAGAGAAAGAAACAAACTAAAGAATGGGATAAAATATTTGCAAACTATACATCTGACAAGGGGCTAATACCCGGTATATAAGGAATAGAGGTATCTTCATACATAAACAAGCAAACAAACAAAACCCAACAGCAATAACAACAGATATCCTCATTGAAACCATGAAATAGATTTAAATTAGACATTTTTCAAAAGGAGACATGGAAATAGCCAACAGGTATGAGAAAAAATGCTTAGCATCACTTTTTTTATCAGAGAAATGCAAGCCACACCACAAAGAGATATCACCTTATCCCAATTAGGATGGCTATTATCAAAATATCAAAACAACAATTCTGGCATGTATGTGGAGAAAGGAAAATTCTTATACACTGTTGATGATAATGTAAATTCGTAGCCTTTATTGAAAACCATTTGGAGGTTCATCAAAAAATTAAAAATACAGGTATCATATGATCCACCTAACCCTTTATGAGGTTTATATAGAAGGACATAGAATAAGTATGTCAAGAAGATATCTGCACTCCCATGTTTATTAAAGGGTTATTCATAATAACCCTAAATAGATTCAACCTTAGTGTCCATCAACAGAAGAATGGATAAAGAAAATGTGTTTACATGCACAATGAAATATTATTCAGCTGTAACTATTCGTTCTACTTTGTATCATGTCATACTCGCTATCTTGGACACAATAGTATGGCCCCTGATCTTACATGATTTCTGGTTATTGCAGCTGTAATTGATTTCACTTATTCTAGTCTTAACTCTCAAAACATCTGAATATTTTTATTTGTAAGTCTGGCATTCTTCTTCAAAACTGCAAATGCTTTTCCAATGTGATATATTTTTGAACTGTGCCTTCCCTAACACTCTGTCCTTGGCATAGCAGGCTGGGCCTGGTTTACACCTTTAGCCTTCTTTTGATCTGGGACATAGTACTGATAAATCCTGAATCTGATAACCTGTCTCCTCTGCCCTAACCCTGAGGAGATGAGACTTGTTTTATATGTTGTTAAGATGGTGTGCTGACTGATTCTTGACTTTCAATTTATTGTCATAACTCTTGACCTTTTTTCCTCTATCTAGGGGTCAATAGTGTTTGGCAATACCATAAATTCCCATTGCTCTTGAAGCCTATTCCTTTCATGCTTTCTAATATTGAACTAGATAGCAGATTTCCTTGTTTCCTGATATACCATCTCAGTTCACCAATAGTGAAAGTTAACTGATTGGAATACCCCTTCCTCTAATACTCTTTATGGACCATGTAGCCTGTGTGTTGTGATCCTCCTCTCCAGTTGGGCAGTGAATGATCAAGGCCAAGACACATTTTTATCACCTCCATTCTCAGGAACCTCCTGACACCAACCATCACAGATTGGATCTTTTATTTTATTCTCACATATGAGTGACAGTGTGGGTGGTACAAAACTTTAAAATTGTTTTTCCTAAAATTTTGAAATCACTGTTCTTCTGAATTAAGACTTTCATTATTTTACTTGAGAATGTTTACATAAATTTTGTGTGTTAATTCAAAAATCTTTTGGGGGATATTTTTGTTTTCTCTACCTTATAACAGTCTGTATTATTTTTCAAATTTTCTGAAAAATCAAAAAGGGTTTATATTTTCCTGAATTTCTCCAGGTCCTTATGGAACCCTTTCCCATATACAAAGGCATGAACTTTAATTGCAGGAAGTGGTATTGAACTATTCCTTTATAAGTTTGCTCCACCCTGATCTTTTTCTGAGGATATTAAAAATCAGATCTGGACTGTGAATATTAGTTGTCCCATCTTTTTATTTTACATCTTTATGGTTTATCTTTGGGTTGTGGAGGTGAGCTTATGGGAAACTATAACAATTTTATCTTTCAAACTTTGTCTTTAATTTTTAATTTATCTATATTTTGTTAGTTTCCAGAAACAGTTTTTCTGCTGCTTGAGTTTCCTTTTTATATCTTGCTCTTTTGTGGTGTTGTTTTAAACAGATGAATATGTTGCTTGTCTAAGAATATTTGCTATATTTTTGAATCTTGTACTTTACTTTCTAAATTTCCTATGATTTCTCTCAGTTGTTCTTTAATGTTTCTGTTTGACCCAGTTTATGGTTTGGAGCCTTAATGCACCCCCCAAGCTCATTTGTTAGGCAATGCAGGAATGTTCAGAGGTACAATTATTAAATTTTGAGAGTTGTAAACTCTTTAGGGAATAAATTCATTTGATAGAATAATAATCTGAATCGACTACTGGGTGATAACTATAGACAACATGGGGTGTGGATGAAGAAGGAAGATCACAGGTCAAGGGCATGGGAGGTGGGGGCATGGCCTCGGACTATATTTTGTTCCTGGCTACTTTCTCTCTCTCTCATACACACACACACACACACACACACACACACCCCAAAATGAACTCACAGGCTCACATGTTACATCAATATTAAGGTATTTTCTTTCATACTGTACCCTCTAAATCCTCTGTCACCTCTTTCTTCATATTTTTTATAACACAATTTAGCTATTATTTATATCAGGACATTTTTCCATATTCTGTTTATGGGATATACTCTCATGGTACTCTCGCTTTGGTCAAAATGATCATTCACCATATTGTTTGGAATTCTCTTTCATCCTCTCCCTGTGCACTTCCTGTGCACTAACCCTGGATCTCTCAGCTCGTAAGGGATGTTGTGCCTTTGCCACATTCAGTTTTCACTCATGGCACTTGAGTTGGCACATAGCAGAATTTCACTAAAGACATGATAAACAATCATTGAATGATAACTAATAAAAAAGAATTCTACAATTCTACAATATATTCTTATATTAAAAAGCTAGTTGAATATGAATAATCTCTGTTTTAACCTAGCTTGTGATGGGAAGTAATATTATTTGATTTGCTCCCTATTTTTTTTATGAGGAAACTAAAACTAACAAATCCTTACCAACAAAAGAAAAAACAAAAAGAGAACCAGCCAAGAAATCATTTATCATCGCATCGATTTCCTCACTAGATTTTTTGTTAAGAAAAAGTTTATATCTTGGAGGAGACTTAAGAGAGCTTTTCACCTTGTTTTAAAAGTTTTATAAGTGAAAACTAAAAACAAATAAAAAGAGTATTCATGAGAACTGCAAAAATATGGCTGAAAGAGTAGAAGAAGGTTTTTACATCTGTTTTCAATTTTGAGACTATTAAAACATAATAGCTACTTAGCATTTAAATGATGGCTCAAATTAAATGTCAATTGTAAATTCAAACAGTTTAATCATAATATATAAAGAAGAAAATCATAGGTACATCATTTTCAACTAGTGATTTTTTTAATTAAAATATTTTTTATTTTTACAGACACATTTTGATTCATTATATACAAATGGGGTACAACTTCTCATTTCTATGGTTGTAAACAATGTAGATTCACACCATTCTTGTAATCATACATATACATAGGGTAATACTGTCTGTTTCATTCTACTGTTTTTCCATCCCCATCCCCTCCCACCCCTTTTTCCTCTTCACCGTTCAAAGTTCCTTCATTCTTCTCTTCCCCCCATGAACCTCCTCATTATATATTGCCATGCACTTATCAAAGAAAACATTCAACCTTTGGATTTTTGGGCTTGGTCTATTTCACTTAGCATGATATTTTCCAACTTCATCCATTTACCAGCAAATGTCATAATTTTATTCTTCTTTATGACTAATATTCCATTGTGTATATATACCACGGTTTCTTTATCCATTTGTCAATTGAAAGGCATATAAGTTGGTTTCACAATCTAGCAATTGTGAATTGAGCTGCCATGAACATTGATATGGCTGTATCACTGTAGTATGCTGATTTTAAGTCCTTTGGGTATAAACTGAGGAGTAGGATAGGTGGGTCAAATGG
Organism: Sciurus vulgaris; assembly: GCF_902686455.1. Lineage (NCBI taxonomy): Eukaryota > Metazoa > Chordata > Mammalia > Rodentia > Sciuridae > Sciurus > Sciurus vulgaris. The sequence continues at coordinate 96,743,882 of NC_136467.1, read as the reverse complement.
TGGGTCCATTCCAAGTTTTCTGAGGAATCTCCATACTGCTTTCCAGAGTGGCTGCACCAATTTGCAACTCCACCAGCAATGTATGAGTGTGCCTTTTTCCCCACATCCACACCAACATCTAATATTGTTTGTGTTCCTGATAATAGTCATTCTAATTAGAGTTAGATGAAATCTTAGGGTGGTTTTAATTTGCATTTCTCTAATTTCTAGGGATGAAGAGCACTTTTTCATATATTTGTTGATCACCTGTATATCTTCTGTGAAGTGTCTGCCCAGTTACTTAGCCCATTTATTGATTGGGTTCTTTGTATTTTGGGTGTAAAATTTTTTAAGTTCTTTATAAACTTTGGAGATGAGTGCTTTGTCTGAAGTGTGTGTGGAAAAGATTTTCTCCCACTCTGTAGGCTCTATTTTCACATTATTAATTGTTTCCTGTGCTGAGAAAAAAAAATTAGTTTGAATCTATCCCATTTATTGATTCTTGCTTTTATTTCTTTTGCCATGGGGGTCTTGTTAAAGAAGTCTGGTCCTAAGTCAACATGATGGAGATTCGGGCCTACTTTTATTTCTATTTGGTGAAGGGTCTATGGTCTAACACCTAGATCCTCAATTCATTTTGCATTGAGTTTTGTAGAGGGTGAGAGATAGGTGTTTAATTTCATTTTACTGCATATGGATTTCCAGTTTTCCCAGCACCATTTGTTGAACAGGCTATCTTTTCTCCTTTGTAAGTTTTTGCACCTTTGTCTAGTAGGAGGTTACTGTACTTTTGTGGGTATGTCTCCATGTCTTCTATTCTGTACCGTTTATCTACTTGTCTTTTTTGATGCCAGTACCATGCCGTTTTTGTTACTATTGCTCTATAGTAGAGTTTAAGGTCTGGTACAGTGATACCTCCTGCATCACTCTTTCTGTCCAGGATTGCTTTTGCTATTCTGGGTTTTTTGTTCTTCCAGATGAATTTCTTGATTGTTTTTTCTGTTTCTATGAGAAACGTCATAGGGATTTTAATTGGAATTTCATTAAATCTGTATAGTGCCTTTGGAAGTATGGCCATTTTGATAATACTAATTCTGCCTATTCAAGAACATCGGAGATCTTTCCATCTTCTAAGGTCTTCCTCAATTTCTTTCTTCAATGTTTCATAGTTTTTATTGTAGAGATCTTTCACCTCTTTGGTTAGAATGATTCCTGAGTATTTTATTTTTTTGAGGCTATTGTGAATGGAGTTGTTTTCCTCATTTCCCTTTCAGATGTTTCATCACTTATGTATAAAAATGCTTTAGATTTATATGTGTTGATTTTATATCCTGCTATTTTTCTGAATTCATTGGTGAGGTCTAGAATTTTCTGGAGGAGACTTTTGGATCCTCTAAATAGAGAATCATGTCATCATACTGCTTAAGGGAACCATAAATCAGGAAGACATAACAATCATAAATATTTATGACCCAAAAAACAGTGCTTCCATGTACATCAAACAAATCCTTCTCAATTCCAGGAATCAAATAGACCACAGCACAATAATTCTGGTTGACTTTAAAACACCGCTGTCACACTGGATAGATCTTCCAAAAAAACCCAAAGAAATCATAGAACTCAATAACACAATCAATAAATTAGACTTAACAGACATATATAGAATATTCCATCCATCAATGAGCAAATTCACTTTTTCTCAGCTGCATATGGAACCTTCTCAAAAATAGACCATATGTTATGCCACAAAGTAGTCCTTAGTAAATACAAAAAAATAGAGGTAGTGCCTTGTGTTCATCAGATCATAATGGAATAAAATTAGAAATTACTGACAAAATAAAAAACAGAAATTACTCCAACATCTGCAGACTAAATAATATGTTATCGAATGAAGCATGGATAACAGAAAACATCAGGGAGGAGATAACAAAATTCTTAGAGGTAAATGAGAATGACAATAGAACATATCAAAATCTCTGGGATACTATGATAGCAGTGCTAAGAGGAAAATTCATTGCATGGAGTGCATTCAAGAAAAGAATGAAAAGTCAACAACTAAATGTCCTAACATTACAGCTCATAGCCCTAGAAAAAGAAGAACAGAACAACACCGAAAGTAGAAGACAGGAAATAATTAAAATCAGAGCTGAAATCAATGAAATTGAAACAAAAGAAACAATTCAAAAAAATGACAAAACAAAAGTTGGTTCTTTGAAAAAGTAAACAGAATAGACAAACCCTTAGCCACACTAACAAAGAGAAAGAGAGAAAACTCAAATTACTAAATTTGGTGATGAAAAAAAGGAAATATCATGACAGACACCACTGAAATACATAACATAATGAGAAACTACTTTGAAAATCTATATTCCAACAAAATAGAAAATACTGAAGACATCAACAAATTTCTAGAGACATATGCTTCTCCCAAACTGAACCAGGAAGACATATATGATTTAAACAGATCAATATCAAGCAATGAAATAGAAGCCATCAAAAGCCTACCAACCAAGAAAAGCCCAGGACCAGACGGATTCTCAGCCGAGTTCTACAAGACCTTCAAAGAAGAACTCATTCCAATACTTCTCAAAGTATTCCAGGAAACACAAAAGGAGGGAGCCCTACCAAATTCATTCTATGAAGCTAATATCACCCTCATACACAAACCAGGCAAAGACACACCAAGGGAGAAAATTTTAGACCAATATTCTTGATGAATATAGACACAAAGATCATAAACAAAATACTGGCAAACTGTATCAAAAAACATATTAAGAAGATAGTGCACCACGATGAAATGAGGTTCATCTCAGGAATGCAAGGTTGGTTCAATGTCCATAAATCAATAAATGTAATCCATCATGTCAATAGACTTAAGGATAAGAATTACAGTTATTTCAATGGATGCAGAAAAAGTGTTCGACAAAATACAATACCCCTACATGCTCAAAACATTAGATAAAATAGGGATAGTAGGAACATACCTGAACATTGTAAAGGCTATTTATGCTAAGCCCTCAGCCAACATCATTCTTTTTCTTACATATTTATATTTTATGTGTTCTTAACATTTTATTTTTTTCTTATCTTTTTTTATTGTAAACAAATGGGATACATGTTGTTTCTCTGTTTGTACATGGAGTAAAGGCAAACCATTTCTGTAATCATAAATTTACATAGGGTAATGTTGTTTGATTTATTCTGTTATTTTTTCACTTCCTCCCACCCCTCTTTTCCCTCTATACAGTCCTTCTTTTATCCATTCTTGCCCCCCTCCCATCCCGCATTATGTGTCATCATCCGCTTATCAGTGAGATCATTTGTCCTTTATTTTTTTTTTTTGAGATTGGCATATCTCACTTAGCATGATATTCTCCAATTTCATCCATTTCCCTGCAAATGCCATAGTTTTATCATTCTTTATGGCTGAGTAATATTCCATTTTATATATATATATATATATATATATATATATATATATATATATACACCACAATTTCTTTATCCATTCATCAATTGAAGGACATTTAGGTTGGTTCCACAATCTGGCTATTGTGAATTGAGCAGCTATGAATATTGATGTGGCTGTATCTCTGTAGTATGCTGATTTTAAGTCCTTTGGGTATAGGCCTAGGAGTGGGATAGCTGGGTCAAACGGTGGTTCCATTCCAAGTTTTCTAAGGAATCTCCACACTGCTTTCCAGAGTGGCTGCACTAATTTGCAGCCCCACCAGCAATGTATGAGTGTACCTTTCTCCCCACATCCTTGCCAACACCTGTTGTTGCTTGTATTTTTGATAATCACCATTCTAATTGGGGTGAGATGGAATCTTCAGGTGGTTTTGATTTGCATTTCTCTTATTACTAGAGATGTTGAACATTTCTTTCATATATCTGATGATTGTAGATCTTCTTCTGTGAAGTATATGTTCATTTCCTTAGCCTATTTGTTGACTGGATTATTTCTATTCTTGGTGTAATGTTTTTTGACTTCTTTATATATTCTGGAAATTAGAGCTCTATCTGAAATATGAGTGGCTAAGATTTTCCTCCCAGTCTGCAGGTTCTCTCTTCACATTGCTGATAGTTTCCTTTGCTGAGAGAATGCTTTTTAGTTTGAATGTATACAAGTTGTTGATTCTTGCTTTTATTTTTTTGTGCTATGGGAGTCCTGTTAAGGAAGTCTGATCCAAAGCTGACATGTTGAAGATTTGGATCTACTTTTTCTTCTATAAGATGAAGGTTCTCTGGTCTTATTCTGAGGTCCTTGATCCATTTTGAGTTGACTTTTGTGCAGGGTGAGAGACAGGGGTTTAATTTCATTCTGTTGCATATGGATTTCCAGCTTTCCCAGCACCAATTGTTAAAGAGGCTATCTTTTCTCCATTGCATATTTTTGGCACCTTTGTCTAGTATGAGAAAATTGTATTTATTTGGGTTTTTGTCCATGTCCTCTATTCTGTACCATTGATCTACCTGTCTATTTTGGTATTAAAATGCATTGGATTTATGAGCATTGATCTTGTAACCTGCTAATTTACTGAATTCACTTATGAGTTCTAAAAGTTTTCTGGTGGAATTTCCAGGTTCCTCTAAATATATAATCATGTCATCAGCGAACAGGGATAGTTTGAGTTCTTCTTTTCCTATTTGTATCCCTTTAATTTCTTTGGTTTGTCTAATTGCTCTGGCTAGAGTATCAAGGGCAATGTTGAATAGAAGTGGTGAAAGAGGGAATCCCTGCCTTGTTCCAGTTTTCAGGGGGAATGCTTTCAGTTTTTCACCATTTAGAATGATATTAGCCATGGGCTTAGCATAAATGGCCTTTACAATGTTAAGGAATGTTCCCACTATCCCTATTTTTTCTAGTGTTTTGAGCATGAAGGGATGCTGTATTTTATCAAATGCCTTTTCTGCATCTATTGAAATAATCATGTGATTCTTAACTTTTAGTCTGTTCATATGGTGAATGACATTTATTGATTTCCGGATGTCAAACCAACCTTGCATCCCTGGGATAAAACCCACTTGATAGTGGTGCACTATCTTCTTAATATATTTTAGTATGCGATTTGCTAAAATTTTGTTGAAAATTTTTGTGTCAATGTTCATTAAGGATATTGGTCTGAAATTTTCTTTCCTCGATGTGTCTCTGTCTGGTTTAGGTATCAGGGTGATATTGGCTTCATAGAATGAGTTTAGGAGGGTTCCCTCCTCTTCTATTTCATGGAATACTTTGAGGAGTATTGGCATTATCTCTTCTTTAAAGGTTTTGTAGAACTAGGTTGAGAACCAACCCATCTGGTCCCAGCCTTTTCTTTGTTCGTAGGCTTTAGATGACTTCTTCTATTTCATTACTTGAAATTGGTCTATTTAAATTGTGTATGTCCTCATGGTTCAGTTTAGGTAATTCATATGTCTTTAGAAACCTGTTGATGTCTTCAATATTTTCTGATGTGTTGGAGTATAGATTTTCAAAATAGCTTCTAATTATATTTTGTATTTCATTCATATCTGTAGTGTTATTTCCTTGTTCATTTCGAATTTTAGTAATTTGAATTTTCTCTTTCCTTCTCTTTGTTGGTGTGGCTAAGGGTTTATCAATTTTGTTTATTTTTTCAAATAACCAACTCTTAATTTTGTTAATTTTTTCAATTTTTTTCTGTTGTTGCAATTTTGTTGATTTCAGCTCTGATTTTAACTATTTCCTGTCTTCTACTACTTTCGATATTGGTCTGTTCTTCTTTTTCTAGGGCTTTAAGTTGTACTTTTAAGTCTTTTATTTGTTGATTTTTTCTTATTTTATTGAATATGCTCCATGAAATAAATCATCCTCTAAGTGCTGCTTTCATAGTGTCCCAGAGATTTTTATATGACGTGTCCTTATTCTCCTTTACTTCTAAGAATTTTTTTTTATTTCCCTCCTGATGTCTTCTGTTATCCATTCATCATATAATAGTGTATTATTTAATCTCCAGGTGTTGGAGTAATTTTCTGACTTTATTCTGTCATTTATTTCTAATTTCAATCCATTATGATCTGATAGAATACAGAGTAGTATCTCTATCTTCTTGTATTTGCTAACAGTAGCTTTGTGGCATAACATATGGTCTATTTTAGAGAAGGAGCCATGTGCTGCTGAAAAGAAAGTATATTCGCTCTTTGTTGGATGGTATATTCTATCTATGTCCATTAAGTCTAAATTGTTGATTGTGTTATTCAGGTCTATGGTTTCTTTATTCAATTTTTGTTTGGAAGATCTGTCCAGTGGTGAGAGAGGTGTGTTAAAATCGCCTAGTATTATTGCATTGTGGTCTATTTGATTTCTGGAATTGAGAAGGATTTGTTTGATGTACATGGATGAGCCAATGTTCGGGACATAGATATTTATGATTGTTATGTCTTGCTGATCTATGCTTCCCTTAAGCAGTTTGTAATGTCCTTTTTATCCGTTCTGACTAGTTTTGGCTTAAAGTCCACATTATCTGAAATTAGGATGGATACTCCAGCTTTTTTGATGTGTCCGTATGCATGGTATGTATTTTCCCATCCTTTCACCTTTAGTCTGTGGGTATCTCTTCCCATGAGAAGAGTCTCTTGCAGGCAGCATATTGTTGGATTTTTCTTTTTAATGATATCTGCCAGTCTATGTCTTTTGATTGATGAGTTCAGGCCATTAACATTCAGGGTTATTATTGTGATATGATTTGTATTCCCAGTCAGTTGACTCATTTTTGTTTTTTGACATGATTTGGTTTCTCCTTTATTTGACTATACTTTAGGCTAGTTCCTCCCATTGCTGATTTGCATCGTTGTTTTTAATCTCTTCCTCATGGAATATTTTGCTGAGAATATTCTGCAATGCTGGCTTTCTTTTTGTAAATTCCTTTAGCTTTTGTTTATCATGGAAGGATCTTATTTCATCATCAAATCTGAAAGTAAGTTTTGCTGTGTGTAAGATTCTTGGTTGGCATCCATTTTCTTTCAGGGCTTGGTAAATGTTGTTCCAGGCCCTTCTAGCTCTTAGGGTCTGGATTGAAAAATCTCCTGATATTCTTATTGGTTTCCCCCTGAATGTAATTTGATTCTTTTCTCTCGCAGCCTTTAAAATTCTGTCTTTATTTTGTATGTTAGGTATTTTCATAATAATGTGCCTTGGTGTGGGTCTGTTGTCATTTTGTATATTTGGAGTCCTATAAGCCTCTTGTACTTGGTTTTCCATTTCATTCTTCAGATTTGGGAAATTTTCTGATATTATTTCATTGAATAGATTGTTCATTCCTTTGGTTGTTTCTCTAAGCCTTCCTCAATCCCAATAATTCTTAAATTTGGCCTTTCCATGATATCCTATAATTCTTGTAGATTCTGTTCATGATTTCTTACCATTTTTCTGTTTGGTCAACTTTGTTTTCAAGATTAAATATTTTTTCTTCAATGTCTGAGGTTCTGTCTTCCAGGTGTTCTATCCTATTGGTTATGCTTTCTATGGAGTTTTTAACTTGGTTTATTGTTTCCTTCATTTCACGGATTTCTGTTTATTTTTTTTTTCAGTATCTCTAACTCTTTATTGAAATGATCTCTTGCTTCCCGTATTTGCTCTTTTAACTGTTGATTGGTGTGATCATTTAATGCCTGCATTTGCTCTTTCATCTCCTCCTTCAATGTCTGCATTTGCTTGTTCTTCTCCTCATTTGCTTCCCTGATTGTTTTAATTATGTACATTCTGAACTCCCTTTCTGACATTTCTTCTGCTGTGCTGTCATTGGGTTTTATTGATATAGTATCTAGGTTTGTTTGGGACATTTTCTTCCCTTGTTTTCTCATATTGGTCAGTTGTCAGTGGGACTCTGTGATATTGCAGATTTCCTCAATTGGCATATAGTGTCCCTATAGATTTCCAGGTGTGTCACCTCCTAGACTTCAATATCCTGAAGTCTTGGAGGAACTTGATAATGCAGTGCTTCTCAAGAAAGCTGCCCCTTGCCCGCTACTGGGTCCAGGGCTGGGCGTTGGTTCTGCATGGAAATCCTCTCACTGGGCGGGCCTTCTTGGAGAAGCTGGCAGTAGACATGGCCTGGTGCCACTGGAGGGATCCACGCTGTTCAGGAAAACCTCTTGCTATCCTGTCTTGGTCCCAGAAGCGCCCACGGGCCGGGGTCACCAGTGGGTTCAGGGCTTGGGGTTGGCTCTGTGTAGACTAACACTCACTGGGCGGGCCTGCTTCAAGAAGCTGATTGTGGGCCCTGCCTGCCATGTAAGGGAGTAGGGCTGCTCAGGAAATCATCTCTCTGTCCTGTCCTGGTCCCAGAAGCTGCCTGCTGGCCTGGGCCCCCCGCTGGGTGTGGGGCTTGGGGTTGGCTCTGTGCAGAAAAGCTCTTACTTGGCGGGCCTGCGCTGAGAACCTGGCTGTGAACCGGGCCTGCTGCCAGAGGGAGCAGGGCTGCTTGGGAAAGTCTCTTGCTGCCCTGCTCCGAGAAGCTGCCCACTGTTGGAGCCTTCCGCCTGTGGGGAGCTTCACCTGGTGGGAGAGACTCACCCTGTGCCTCTATGTTGGTCGGAGTCTCTCAATACCTCCCCTTCTTGAATCCTGAGTTCTGGATCAGCGGGAAGTGCAGTCACCCTCTAGTCCGCCATCTTGGATCTTCCCCAACATCATTCTTTTTTTTTTTTCGGTGCTGGTGATTGAACCCAGGGCCCAGGGCTTTGTGCTTGCAAGGCAAGCACTCTACTGACTGAGCTATCTCCCCAGCCCTCCCAACATCATTCTTAATGGAGAAAAACTGAAAGCATTCCCTTTAAAAGTGGGACCAAGACAGGGATGCCCTCTTTCACCACTTTTATTCAACATTGTCCTTGAAACTCTAGCCGGAGCAATTAGACACACTAAATAAATTAAAGGAATACACATAGGAAAAGAGGAACTCAAGCTGTCAACTAATGATCTTTTTTTAAGCTACTTGAAGATAATAAATATGTTCTTATAACTAGTTTTCAAGCTAAACAAGTGTATTGAAATGGACTACATATACAGGTGTTGGGGCAATAAAACTACGACTAAATTGCAATTGACCATTGTAGATTTTAAATAAAAGAAGAAGTATGATTTTACATCCAGCTTCAGTTTCAGGAAAGGAAAAGGTAGACAGAGACAATAGAACATGATCACATTTTATTATCAACTCTTTCATCTGTGTAAGGTTTAACTTATAAAGGTGACATCATTTCAAACACACAATTGCTGGTATTTTTTGAAAGGTGAAATAAGAACAAAATAGCATATTATCCAGATACTTTTTTTATTAGTATCCCTTTGTATTTATTTCATATTGTTTTCTTACTAGAACAAACATGAAAATGGAAGGAGAAAAGGGACATACCTACAAAACTTAAAAACAACTTGCTTTATTTTTAACTTCATGAAATTATGATCAATGTCTCATATGTAGTTTTCATATACTGAAAATATCAGTTTTTACTTATTATCTTTATGTTCCTTTTCTCTTCTCTATAAGTGAAAGCCTAAAAAGAGTTTTGATGGATTGCAGCTTTTCCCATTCTCTTTTCATCACAGTTCATTGTTTTGCATAATGTGCAAAAGAAATATCATATACCCACTCTGTCAGTTGAAGTCCAGGAAAAGTATATAAACTTGACAACCCTGTCAAACCCTTCAAATGTCCTCAACAAGGAAGAATATACTCTATCAATTGATTTTTAAGTTGGCAAATAAATGTTGAAATTAAAGCACATGCATGTGCACACACACACACACACACACATACATATGAGGTGAACATTTATTAGGATATAAAATTTCTTGATTTTGCACTGGTGTGTTTTATAGAAAGGTTATCAAGCCATATATATGCCATTAAGAATTTTAACTTTGCTCTAATTGTAAAAAGTAAACTCAAATCTAAGAAATTTTATGACAGTATAGAAATCTATTAAACAAAACAACATTTCCATGAGTTATCTGGAATTGTACTTACATTTTAAGCGGATATTTGGACAGAAAGGTGTAATCAAAGAGGAAACTTAGAAAAAGACAATCTGCAACTTTCAATTAGTAATGGATTAATTCTTTCTAACAACCACAACTATATTCTATCATATTTTGTCTTTGGAATAATCTTAAACCTATAGAAAAATGTAAACTAAGAACTAAATGTGTTTTAGTAAAAATGATACTAGCATGTCCTGCCATATTGTGTTGATTTTTTTTTTATTGTGTCATTTAAGTAAGAATACATTAGTTCCCTCTTATTCCTGGGGCATAGGTTCCAAATGCCTTAGAGGATTCCTGAAAACATGAATAGTGTCAAACCCTATGATTATATTCCTTTACCTTCTTAATTGAGCAATTACCATGTTCTGTAGCTATAACTTTCACAGTATAAGGTGGGACAACAAAACTCACAGGAATTTCTTTTTTTCTTTTTAACAATGTTACTGATAGAAGATTTGTCACCCCCACCATAGGTCTTAGTAACTTTAGCATGCCACTTTTTTTCCCCTTTCCTCATTAAGTCAAGGACTTGTACCTTTTACCTAAAAGAAGCATTCTGTGGTTTCTCTTTGTCATATCCAAATGACCAGAATCACTACTCTTAAACTTTGGAATAATTATTAAGGAAAACAAGAGTTACTGCAACACAAGTAATACAATACTGTGATAATCTGATAATTGAGATGGTTACTAAGCGACAACTGAGGGGTGGGGAAAATACACAGCACGGATACACTGGACAAAGGGATGATTTATATCACAGGCATTACAAAACTAGATAGCATGCAATCTCATCACTACTCAGAATAGTTGCAATTTGAAGCTTTTGAGTTCTTTATTTCTGGGATTTTCCATGCAACCACAGATAGCACATGTGTTCATAAGGGGGAAATACTGTAAACATAAAATATGGCAATAATTCCATGTATTGTAGCTTTGAGAAAACTATACACAACCAGAGCAAGTTTTAATATAGTATTCATAGAATTCAGGAATAATAAAGTTTAAATTAACAGTAATTTTATGTGGCCTATGTTATTGTTGAATTGAAACCACTACTCACAACACAACTATGACACTTAACAACATAATAATGCAGGTTTTGTTGACCTCATTCTATCGGTATTATCTTCTGACTTATGATGACTCAATTGTCTCACAGGTTTGGGTATTTGAATTACTGTTAGCCAGGCATGACAGCATGTGCCTAGAGTCCAAGCTACTCAGAGTCTGAGAAGGGAAGATCATTTGAGTTTACGAGTTCAAGACCAGCCTGAGCAAAATGAGACCAATGTCTCAAAAAAAATCAAATTTCTGTGAAGTATTCATTCATTATTTTGTTTTTGATATCAGATGAACATAATTTGGCTCTAATTCCAAATATGTATATTAACCCTGTTCAAATTCTGTTCTTCTCTTATCACTATTTTGTTGTTGTTGTTGTTGTAATACTGAGGATTGAATCCAGGGGTGCTCTAACACTGAACTACATCTATAGCCCATTATTAAAACTGTATTTTGAGAAACAGTTCTCAGTAAATTGCACAGGCTGTAGTGGGATTACCACTGTGTCTGGTTCAAATTGTCTATTAACTTCTGATGGTGAAAGTATTACCATTACCACTAGGCTTCGAATTGATGTTAAACACACACACACACACACACACACACACACACACACATCTTGTACAAAATGTAATATTCTGTGTCAGTACTTGATTGCTTACTCACAATCTAAGTAATCAGGAAACAATGAGCTTGCTTTACATATTGATAAGTGTTAACATGAAATTAAGATGGATATTGTGGAGAATTTTAAGATATCGTTATATGTTTACAGGCCATAGCTTGAAAAACACTACCAGAGAAAGAAAGCCTATGAAAATTAATGTTTATCAGAATTTAAACAGTGCCAAAATGTGATGAGTTAGTATTTAGGCTTAACATTAATTTCTAGTTATAGGGCGAGAGAAAATGCCTTTGAAAAATTAACTAAAGGTAATTTATAATTAATACCAGGAGCACAAAAACATGAGGAAATTAAAATATTTTATAGAGGTAAATATGTTTTCAATTCCTTAAAAGCAGCATGTACCCTTGTACAAACAATTTGTTTACTTATGGGGCACCGTCAGCTCTGATGTGTAGAAGGTAAGTAAAAGAAGTGTTTCCCCAAAGCATTTATCTATGTGTGTCTGTGTATTCCATGCCAATGGTCTAAGAACTGGGATGACTTCACTTATGATATATTTTCCTCTTTACAAAGTGCGAAAGTGATGAGTCAGTAAATGCCATTCTTCAAATTTTGCATTTTGATCTGTTCCTTGGCTGGCAGTATGTGATATGAAACTCTCTTTCTATGTTGGCAGTGGTAATGAGCCACCCTGGTTTTTAGTGAAAGAGTTGGTCATGAGGGTATACAACAGTTACTCAAGAGCATACCATATTTCAAAGATTTTGGTTATTACACTTTTTGTTTCCACATCCCATCATGTCTACAAAGTGCCTTGCCTATCCGAAATGCATTTTTGGCTTAAGTTATTTTGAGCTTATGATGTGTTTATCAGAATGTAACCCCATTGTAGGTCAAGGAGCTTCTTTATAACATTAAGAGAAGATATTTAGCAATTATGACCTAAACCTTTGCCACTAATGTGTTAGGAGAGTATCTCCAAATATCCAGAATATTTAGATCTACAATCATGCTGAAGTTTGTGTACATTTCAAGACTAATATGTGAAAAATCTTTGCTAAAAATAAGTGAGACTGATCTTTCTATATTTACATTACTGATTATGACCATGTGTGTTTAGAACAAAACCATTTCCTGGTATGAGTTATGAGAATAAATGAAAGGAATCCAAGGTAAAAATGATTTCTCACTGAAAAAATATCTATATAAAAAACTTAAGCCTTGTATTTACCAGTACTGAAGAGTTAATTCTAATTCCTTAGTATTTTTAGCTATATTTTAGTAGTTATTTTGGGTAAATTATACACCATTAAAATGTTTGCAGCTTAAACATTCAAGAAGTTGATTGATAACGTTCTCATAATATTTCAGCTGTGATCTGGGAGAAGGAATGCTATACAGACTTTGGCAATGCTACACAGTGAGAAGCATCTTATGGTATAGAGTAAGTAATCTAAAGACCTTGAGTATCTTTAATAGCTGAAAAAATGTTTAACTGTGGAGTTGACAATTTTTACCAAATGTGATTTTAATAGAGGGTTGTAAATTAGCTGTTGCAGATGTAACTACATTCTGTAACAGACCTGATCAAAAATACATTAAATTCAATAGCTATCATTCATTTTACTTATGTTCTCGAATTCAATGACTTGAGTTTCTGGAGTAAATATTGCAGTGAATGGTATTGCTAGTAACTGGTGTTCAACTATTAAAAATCCCCTTTCTCACCTCTTTTGTTACATAATTTGCAATTTGAAAATGTCAAGAAAAATATTTTCCCATCTTTCTTTTTCTTTTTTTGTTATTTAAATATTTAATACGTGATATGTTATCTTAAATTTATAAGTATACAGCACAGCATGTCTCTAGAACTTATTCTATCCATCCTTAGAACTTACTCACCATGTATAACTCTAAGTCTATACCAAAGAGCAAATTCCCAATTTTTCTCCTAAACCAGTCCTTGGCAACCACCCTACTCTGTTTCTTTTAATTTAGATACCACATAAAATTTTAATTATGTAATATTTGTACTTTAGTGATTACTTACCTCTTTTAGCATAATGTTCTCAAATTTCATCCAGGTTGTCACACACATCACAGTAAGTACCTTTCTTTTATCCAAAAGAATTAAAAGACGAATCTCGAAGACAAATTTGTACCCTATGTTGATTGCAACCTTATTTAAAATAGCTAAAATGTCAAAATAAAACAAAGTACAACAAAAATAAAGGTCCATTGATGGATAACTTGATAAGAAAATATGGCATAAAAATATAATGGAATATTACTGAACTTTTTAAAAAGGAAGAATTTGTACCATATATGGCAATTCTTTTTTATTTCTTGCCTTGCAATGGGATGACTCTAACAACTAGTTCTCCTCATTATGATGTCCTAAAAAACACAAGATAAATAACTGAGATACAGATTTCTATTATTTTGTGCTGCGCATACATAGTCTTCTGCCACAAAATGGATATTCTGGCCACTGAAATACAATGTATTTGTTTATAAAGGAGCTGGAAACATGCTTTTGCCCAGTGATGTCATAAGCTACACAACATCATAGAGCATTATATTATGCATGTGTTTGGACAGTCAACTCTCCATCAAGATGACAAATTGCCTGAGATAAAAAGAAATGGTTTATTTTGTCTCATGGTTTAAGATAATTCATTCCATGGCTAGTAGTGAGGCAGTAAATCATGCTAAGAAGCAAGTGGTAGAGTAAGCTGCTTACTTCCTGGAAAGAGGAAAATGAAAAGAGGGGTAAGGGTCTCAATGTTCCCTTCAAGCACACAAGTCATGTGACTGGGGCCCCACCTCTTTTTAAAATCTACTTTCAAGTAATATATAAAACACAAGAATTACACATTAATGTGTTACTATGCAATCTTTTGATATGTATATTTATGCTGTGTAATGTTTAAATCAGTTTACACAGTTAAACATATTTATCTCAAACATTTATCATTTCTTTAAGGTGAGGACTTTCAACACCTTTTCATCTACTTTACTTTTTGCTGGGGATTAAACCCTGGGCCCCATCCATGGCAAGCAAACAACTACCACTGAGACACATCCCCAGTCCACTTAGTTTATGAAAAGGACAGTGAAGCATTATTATCTATAGTCATACTACTATGAAATAGCACATCCCGATTTTGCTTTTATTTAAATATGTTAGTACCAATTGATTAACCTTCACTCTTTCCCCTTGATCCATAATTCCTGTCTTCCACTAACTACCATTCTGTTTTTTAATTCTATGAGATCAACACTTTTAGGTTCCACATATGAATGAGATCAGATAGCATTTTTTTCTGTGCCTGATTCATTTCACTTAACATAATGATCTCCAGTAAATGAATGGATGGAGGGATAGTATCTATTCTGTACTGGTACCACATTTTCTTTATCCATTCATCAGTTAATGGACACTTAAGTTGTTTCTGCTTCTTGGCAATTAGGAACAGTGCTGTATTGAACACTGGTGTGCAGGTGGTATCTCTTCAACATACTGATTTCTATTCCTTTTGATATATCCAGAAGTGGATTGCTGGATCATATGGCAGATCCATTTTTAATTTTTTTAGAAAGTTCTATACCGTTTTCCATGTGACTGTACTAATTTACATTTTCACCAACAATATGCAAGGATATCCTTTTTATCACATCTTGTCCAGGACTTGCTACCTTTAGTCCTTTTTATAATAGTCATTCTTACCAGATTGAGGTGTTTTGATTTGCATTTCCCTGATGATTAGAGATGTTGAACATTTTTTCATATATCTATTGACCATTTTATGTCTTCTTTTGAGAGATGTCTGTTTACATTTACTGCCCATTTTTTAAAATTTGGTAATTGTTATTTTGCTATTGATTTATTTGAATTCCTTACATATTCTGGATATCAATCCCTTGTCAGTTATATAGTTTATAACTATTCTCTTTCATTTTATAAGTCATCTCTGTACTCTTGATTATTTCCTTTACTATTAGAAAGCTTTTTTATTTGATGAAATCCCCTTTGTCTGTATTTGTTTTTGTTTCCCATGAGTTTGAGGTTTTGAAAAACTATCCTTGCCCATTGCATTGTTCTGAAGAATTTTTCCTCTTTTCTTCTAGTAGTTTCATACTGTGAGTACTAACAGGTCTTTAGTCTATTTTGAGGTCCCACCACTTAAAGGTTCCAATACCTTCCAAAATACATGGTCTGGGGACCCAGCATTTAATATTTGAGGCTTTGGGAGGCACTTTTTCAAACCATTGCATGTATTTATGGGGATTCAGGTGTACACAAACCTACTACATTGCAGGTCATATAAAAGTGAAGCATATACAATTATGCACAGTTCATAAGACTTGCTAACAATAATAAATTACATTATTGACTTATGTATTAACTATACTATATATTTTATCACTAAAATGTATTCCTTCTATTTGTAAAAAAAAAAGTACTGTAAAACACTATAGATGTTATACTGTTAGAAGCCTTATACATCTCATGTTACTGCATCACTCAGTCTCATCAAGAGGCTGCACTGAGTGATTGGCTTACACCACCTAGGTTTTTGTAATCACAATTTATGAAGTTTGCAGAACAAGGAAAACACCGAGGGTTATATTTCACAGAGTGCATCCATGTCATTAATTGCTTTATGACTTTGTGTGTGTGTGTGTGTGTGTGTGTGATTGTCTATGTATCTACTCACATATTTATTTTCTTCTACACCTTGGCAGTTCTACTACAAAGACGGAAGTAGAAATTGTCTTTTTTAAATTTTGAGTATGCAGAGTATGACATTTGGGATTTTTAAAGGGGTATACGTCATGTAAATTTCAGGGTGGATGAACAAGATAAAGTAGGGTGTTGAAGAAAGAAGAAATAGATACCCAATAGGCTCACTATTGTATATTTCAAGGGTTTGAAATGTGAGAATTGAAAATCTTGAAGTTGATGAAAAATATCTGCTTTCAGAATTAGCATCAAACCCTTGGATACCCCACATTTTAGGGATCATGTAAACATCAGTGAAATACTTGGAAGGGTCAGAAACATGTTTTTGATTTTTATTTTCTTTTTTTGTGGTGCTGGAGATCTAACCAAAGGCCATGCTAGACAAGCACTCTACCTCTGAGTTACATCTCCAATTATCCTGATTTCTTTTGATTGCATACAATCTTTGACACTTTATATTGACTTTAATTGACAAGTAAATCCAATAATGTACAAAATTAAGTACCCCACTAGCTCACTGTAGTGGTATTTTAGATCAGATCCAATTTAATTCAAAGAAAAATCATATGATACTCTTTACAAGCACATATGCACAGAGATCTGCTATATGTGAGGACCTCATAGTCTTCAATTGCTAAGAGACTTCAGAAAGTGGTAGTCTGCAGAAACAAAGGAAGATGATTGAACAAGGCATGTGACCCAGCTGTAGTGCTGACATACGGGAATGAATCTGGACTCTTAGAAGTGGCTTCTGATTTGGAGAATACCACTAATGTCTGCTGACACTGCACTGATTAAAAATGCTTATGCAATAAACAAAATAAGAAGGGCACAAACATACAGCTAGAAGGAACAGAGCAGTACTGAAATAAAAGACACAAAAATGCTTCTGAAAACCTATCCTATGCCCAACTTATATACTCAGTTATTGTTACTTTGCCTGAAAGTTTCAGCTTCTTAAGCAATTATGTTAAGGATCCATTTAATGCCCCAAATTTATATGAGGTCTACGAGTAGGCTTACTAAAGAAAGGGGTTGTAGAAGAGAAAGTGATGAAAGAAACCTCTGGCTGGTTGCCTCCTCCTACTTCCAGGAAGATACTACCAATGTGTTTCTTTTAAAGCCCATTAAGGAGAATAAAGTGAGACATTCTCGCAAGATTAGGAGAAAAATGTTAGAAATTTGATAAGGTGCCCAACTACTTAAAAAGAGGAAGAGGTGGGCATGGTGAAGTGTGCTGTAGTCCTTGCTGCTTCGGAGGCATAGACAGGAGGATGACTTGAGGCCAGCCTGGGTGACATAATGAGAAGCCCCAATTAAGAGAGAGGGAGAGAGAGAGAGAGAGAGAGAGAGAGGAGAGAGAGAGAGAGAGAGAGAGAGAGAGAGAGATAGGAGAGACAAAGAGACATTTAGAAATATCCTCAAATTATTCATTATACAATTCAGTTCAGGTTCTAAAAATAATAGCTGATCACTTGCACATTTTTTTCAGTTTTCCTGGAGAAATTGATGCACAGAGGAGAGTAGCCTGATATGCACAGAGGTTGTGTTCCAAAGTGTCCAAACTTAATCTTGGTTAAATGCTGCACAGTTAAGGGAGCCAGAAAGAGCAGAAATGTCTTTCTCAAATTAATGGTATGGATTTGAAAATGAACATTAGAACTAAAATAAACAGTCTCCTCCATGAACTAGGCATACCTAGTTTGGATGGATATTTTTGTGTGAATCAAGAGTGCATGAGAGATACCAAAGCAAATTACTGAATTTCACTCATATGCCACATTTGTGACTTGCAACTTCATGTGTATTTAAAGAAATTAAAGTGTTATCACTTTCACTTGAGGGAGTGAGTATGGCAAGGGAAATTCATACCAGTTACACTTTCACTGTGGATAATACTCTCCAGGATAGGCACAAAGGCATTCACTTCTCCAATACATCCTGATATTGCAAACAAGGAGAAATAACTAATGGAGTTGCATTGCTACCTGGTAAATCCTAATCAGGTCAATCAATATCAGTCAGTCCTACTTCCCAAATACCAAATATTGTGATATATTTTATGCAGGAACTGCTCACAAAAAAGAGAAGTACTGAGATCATATGTGAGCAAAGTAAGAACAGCCTTAATCTTCAAGAGTCCAAGGCAGCAGGATTAATTATTTTAATGATGGAACATCAAAATTACAGAATTGTAAAACAACAACAGCAAAACCAACAACAATAACCTCACAAAGTATTTTATTTAAATACTTTTTCATGACCTATGAGGGAAAATTATTGGATTAATTTTTAGAAGTCCTCACTGTTCTGAGTATTGCTATTTTTCCAAAGCATATTGATATCGTGTCTGAAAAAATAAATAATAGAAGTGGTATATTTAATATCTTGCAAGAGCATCTCACCTGGTTGATCAATTGTAGGAGATAAAGCTTATCTACTTTTTTTTTCTCAAGTTTAAGGTTGTATTTATAATATTAAAGATCAATATAAAAATGTGATTTTACTTTCTATGCAGAATTCTGAAAAGACTTTTTAAAACAGGTTTAATACAGTGCCTATAGGAAAGTGCATGAATCTCCTGATCCATCATATAAACCTTAAGTAAGCAAGAGACTCATGAGATCTCTAAATCCACAAGTGCAAACTGTCTATTCATGTTGCCAACAAGCCAGATGGCATTCCAACTTTTTAAAAAAGGAGAGTGTTTTCAATATCCATATAATACCTGCTTGCCCCAATTATTACATATTTAAAACAGGGAGGAAGTTAGGGAGCTATTTAACATCACGTACATTACATAATTTTATGAATAAACCAAGGACACATATGCATAATTTGTGAAATTAGCCTTTCATTCACTGTATTATTTATAATATACTAATATTAAATAACATGTAGTAAATATTATAGATCCCCAAATTAAGAAGCACATCATTTATTAGGTTCATTTCTTTAAGAGAATCAAAGACAAATCTTTCACACCAACATGTGGCTGCCTAGTGATATGGAATAAATATTTAACCTAGAGTTTTACAAAGTCTTTAACCCATCAATCACTCCTTTAATTTGTTAATTTTGATAGTATGTGTTTGGACTTCATTAAGGATTTTCAAGAGACATCAGCTTCTTCTTCATAGAAATGGTAAAACATAATGAATTGCATGATGAATAGTTTAAATCCACAGGCATATGAGACATTTATGATACATCAAAAACATGTTTAAAAGTGAACTGTTCGTGAGTTTGCAGAGTCCTGTCCATAAGTGTGAAGTTACATGAACTTTAACCTTATTTTGTAAAATGTAGTAGCTTAATCTAAATGAAAATAAGAAGACAAAGGAATCAGATGTGGGGGACCTGTGTTTCCCACATAGTTTTACGTTTCAGTGCAACTGGTTTTGAAGGCTCATTCTGGCTGGATCTTTTGTTTCCTTTGGGTTAAGAGGATTTGAACTAACAACTCATTCTGACTGAGTCATGTAGTTATTTAAGGCTGGAGATGGAGGATCTTACTTGCACTTGAGACAGTGATTATTGAATAAATTCTCAGAGTACTTCTGCATTTTGATCCATTTAATCATGCCAGCTTTTAAAACAAGTCCTCATTCTTGACTCTTCATTTTACTTCAACATTCAATCAATAGCAAAATTATTTTGTTTCCCATATCACTCTCTGTCCTACTCAGTCTTCTCCCTTTTATTATCTCTGCTTAATTTACATCACCCTCATCTTGATGTTGCATTGTTTGGTACTTTGTCTCTTTACCCAGATAAATTCTCCCAAAGGTCGTTTTTACAAAATACACATTTGATCACTGAATTTCCTTAATTTTAGACTTTCTAAGGAGCTTGTTTCACTATTTACAGGATTAAGTCTATGAGTCCCAAAAGAATCTTTTACAAATCTTTTTAGGGTCTGTCTTCTTCATACCTCAACAAACCTATTTTGTTACAATGTATTACATTTATATTTACACTACAATGACATCCTTGTCATCACCAAGGATTTCCTTGTCCCATTGTTTTTTCCTTTGGCTTTGATATCGAATGTACCAGTGTAATGCTCTCATGCTTTGAGACAGAGGTCAAAGGACACTTCTCATTGAAGCCTTAGAAAGTCCCACAAAATAGAGTAGGTTACTTTCTATTTTATTTTTTTGCTCTAGTTTTATGCATTTCCAGTGTGCTTTCTGTACACACAGTTACATTTGTTTACAGGTTCTTAAGAGAGTATAAACTTACTCATTCAGGAAATTTTTCTAACTTGTTTCTGCCTCTCATATAAGCTGGGTTGAAAACACTTGGTAAACATTTGTTGAATAAAATGCCAAGTAAATTTTTAAAAAGGTATTTATATAGAATAAATAGGTTAGATATGATGCAATATAAATTTTGCTAATTTGAATATGAGATCTATGTATGCTATGTGTACGTGAGCATGCTGTACAATCATACATACACACATATTACATGCAAAATCTTCCCTTGGTACCACAGGGGTTTGATTTTATGACCCTTCTGTTAAATCACAATCAGCAGATACTCAAGTCCCTTCCTTAAAATACCATAATATTTACATAAAGCTACACACATGCTCCCGCATGCTTTAAATTTTCTCTATATTTTTAATTATAACTAATACAACGTAAATGCAATGTAAATAGTTGTTATACTGTATTGCTTTGAGAATAAGGACAAGAAAACCATCAGTATATGTCCAGTAGATGCATTTATTTCTGAAAATATTTTTTCTGAAGTTTTATGAATCCATGTGTATGGAATCCATGGATAAGGAAGGCCAACTTTGTTTGGATGTAAACAAATTAAATTCCTTTACATTTCTAAAGAAGTGGGGAATATTTATAATAGTTTTCTTTATCTGACTTTGTCTTTTCCCCCATCTTAGATACATGAACAAGGTATAACACAAATACTCATGCTGACATTTAAGTTAAAACTACTTAGTAAATAAATATTTTACCTTCAAAAATCTCTTTATCAGGTTTATAGTTCTGCCAGACTTAAAATATTTGGAAAAATCTGAGAACATTTTTATGATAAGAAACAATCAAAGCTATGCTTTTAAAATCAAAAGACATATGAAAGATGGTGGAAGGAGACAGACATCATTACCCTATGTACACGTATGATTACACAAATGGTATAAATCTACATAGTGCACAACCATAGAAGTTGTACCCCATTTGTGTACAATGAATCAAAATGCAGTCTGTAAAAATAAAAAAAAAAAATTTAAAAATTGAAAGGAAAGAAGAGTTTTCAGCTATATAAATTGCTCTACAAAAAAGTATGGCTAAAGAACTAAAGTATGCTGTAAATGTACTGATACCCTGACCTGAGGAGATACAGTAATCCCACTGACAATAAGAAGCATGAGCAATTTTTTTTTTCTTACCTTACTGCCCACAGTCTCTGATGAAAAAGTACTACCAACCTAGACTGCAGAATGTGGCATTAAAGTTTAATTCTATCCAATAAGGTAGACAGAGATCATATTCTGACACTGGTTTTTATTGTGGAATGGTTTGAACTTTTTGAAAACTCTTAAATCACTGAAGTAAACTAAAAGTTTTATAAGTGCCAAAAGAAAATATTAACAGTTTTAGTTTTTCTTCATGCATTCAAACATCTATGAACCTACATTTTAAATACATTATATTTGGACAGTTTAATTTTCCAGGTTTTTTTTTTTTCATAGTAAGCTTTTTAAATTATAAATTCAAACTTTCCCCCTTACTCAATCCTTCAGATTCCTGAACTATTTGCACTAACAATCATTATGCATTTAGATAAACCTATAAGTTTGAAACTTTAATAATAGAAAAGTGTGGTACTGTGTAATTCTTACATTAAATTTATCTTTTTCACTTAATAAAAATAAATAAGAATAAGCAATATCGTAAATGGGACTTTTTTTCTTTTCAGTGTGAACATAATTTATCACAAAATGTGACTAAATATGAAATGAAGCTGAAAGCATGGGTTGTAATTTTGGAAACAATAAAGAAAAGTATCTGAACTTTGAATATTTCATTTTTACATCTGCAAATATCAGATTAATCTAGTATTATAGATACACATATAGATCTTGGACAGTGTTTGAACAGTGTTCAAAACCACCATTTCCCCTTACCATCTGCATAAACTATATTTCTAAAATAATAGAATATTTACCACACTTAAAAAAAACTATTACAATTTTTGCAATTTTAAAACTCTAGAAATGTATCCTTACAGTAAATTCCTTGTCTATATATTAGAGGTTTTTTGTTTAAAATGGAAAGATATATGGATGTATCAGAATTATATGAAAGATTAAAAAAGGATAGACATGATGCAGTATTTTTATGCTTATTATTTTTTAAATACCTATAATAGACTGGAGAGTGGAACTCAATGAGATTAATTATTTTCATGCATACTTCAAAAAGCAAGTTGCAGTGCAAATTCTCAATATAGGTAATATATTTGTATTCCTTTGACTATGCAATGACAAAGAAAAGTAGAAATCACAATAGCACTAACAGAGAGAGTGTAAGGGAGTCATTTCAAAGTAAGTTTCCAAAAGCTATGCAAAAGCTGAAATATGCAAATTTTAATTTAATTGTAGCTAAATGTTTTATTATGATGTTTATAAAGAAAATAATATTTTCACAGGATTTAATTTATTAAAATACCCAGGATATTTTTAGTAAAATGTGAAAAACATACTGCTTCACATGATTTTGCAAACTAAGAATGGGAATACACAGTTGAAAAAACCCTCAAAGGAAATTGGAATTCTAGCAAGTGTCTTTAAAGGATCATTTTAAAAAGTTGAGAGATTAATTATAAGAGTTATGATAGTTAAGAAGGTCATAAGGTATCTTCATTTTTATAAATTAAAATTGGGGTGAAAATAAATGATAAGGAAGTATAATACTATATTTGTCTACTTCAAAAGGTCTATTGATTGATGATTAAAATACACATTTGAAATTACATCATAACTATTAATCATAATACTTTACATACAGAAATCAAAATAGTGTGATGTTTTAAATTTTAATCTCCTCCTGTTCCAAAATAATGTACTAAAATACCAAAGATGATATCTGTATTACTAGTCCTATTAAGAGAACTGGGTATTGCTTATTAACCTGTCTCTTGTAATATTTTACTTTGCAAAGTCAAAGAACACAATTTAGTTTTTCTTGGAGTGAGGAAGCAAAACCGAAATGTTGTAAATTTGTACTCTAGATGTTTCACCTCACACTCTGAAAACACAAGATCTACATATTGGAAAGTCACCTGTGACTATAAAAATACTAGTATCTTATTCCAAGTAGAAAATTAACTTGTGGTTAAGGTAATGATTGTTGAAAATGGGGTATTGCAGAATCAGTATCCTTACTTTGTAACAATCATCAGTTATTTAACTTCCCTGAGTCTTCTTTCCTGATTTTTCAATCGAAGCATACAAGGAAAGAACATTTACTTGTTGTGCTGGGGACCCTTCCCAATGCCTTGCACATACTGGTCACGTGCTCTCTTGTTGAACTACACAACAGGGTAGATGGTCAATTCATCTACCCTTCTTCAAGTATGTTACTGAGAGGTTCACTTAGGCTTTCTTATGACAAATGTTTCATTTAACAATATTTTATGGATGCTGAGATACTCAAATTTTAAAAAAAATCATTCATTTTTACTGATTTCCTTGTAATCATTTAAAAATAATACATGACAATAGCAGAAATCAAATGTATAATTTACAAGTTCTTTTACATCATGCATTGATAGTCTGAGTTAATTATCCTCAGTGTAGTACAGAAATGGTATGAAATCTAGGTGAATGAGAAGGGCAACAAGATGAATATTCTGAGAACATGGAAACAATGACCAAGGAGAATTACATATGAAAATAAATACTGTGAAGAGAAATTTGCAGTTGGAGGGTGAGAAAGTTGTGGAGACAGAATGGAATTCTGCAAAGACAAAGGGCAGAGAGCACCACAGGGGGGAAATTGCCTGAAACAGGATTTCACACATTAAACACGAAACAACTTGCTTTGTTTCTCAGTGCTTTGTTTTATAAACTGCTATATACTTTATAATCTACATGGTGTCACAGAAAAAGAGTATAATATTTTACTCATTTCTATAGTCCCTCTGCTAAGTGAGTCTAATTTGGATTTTAGTGTAATTTCAACATAGTTTTTTATGGTTTAATAAAACTTGCATGCATTAAAATGCTATTAAAGTGTTACACATGGTTAATAATACTTATGGACTTCTGAAAGCAGCTATTATTAAACTGAACAAAGTCATTAATGTCTTTAAACTTTGCACTGGGATATAAAGTAGAAGAATAGATATTTAACTGCATCTAGAAGAGAATAGTCCTGATGTCTATTCATGCTTCTCTTTTCCAACCACATATATATTTCTTTTTATTTTAAATCAGAAGTACTATAAGGAAAATAAATAAGCAAGGCATTGAATTCTAATACTGACTTTCTCAGTGATCCTGGCTTCTGTTTAGGTGAGTGACAGTACAGCCCCCTTAGGCGCTTGGTTTCTCATTTACACAGTATCTAGGTTGCTAGAGGTAATCTCTATTTCTTTCAGCTATAAAAGTTAGTATGTCAAAAAGAACATACATTGGTTACAACTAGGAATAAAATTATCAGATATTATGCTTTTTAACTTTCTAAAAATTTTATTAACAAATACTAATTGTATTTTTACTTTTATTGTATTTGTTACATATTTCAGACACAACACACACTGTATGTGCTGATCAAATTGGGTAATTAACATTTTCATCTCTTCATCATTACTTTGTGTTTAAAAATCCAAGTTTCCTATTTTATTGATAACATATGTGATAGGCTATTATGAATTCTATACTTCCCCACCTCTACTGTTCTGTAGAGCACTAGAACTTGTTACTTCCGTGTACCGAGATTGGTTACCATTATCTAACCACCCACTATGCACTGTCGTCCCTAACCTTCCCAGCCTCTAGTGATCACTATTATAAAAATAATATGACTTTTGAAAGATAAAAAGGTATTATGCATTATTTCATTTTATTTTTTATTTTTAAAGTTTTTGGCAACACTGAGGTGGAACCCATGGCTTCCTGTATGCTAGGCAAATGTTTACTATGGTTCCATACCCCTCCGTCCCTCAATTATTTAAATAAATAAAATCTGTGAATGGCAAAAAATTTAAAAAATCTCCTCAATCATCATCAAGCTTATTGTCCATATTTTAAAACATACATATTGTTAAATTGATATTTCTTCACTAGGCCATGAAACCACATAAGTTTGGGTTGCCTAAAACATTACTAGAATTAAGTCTTAGTTTAAAATGCCCTTAGTTTTCTCCAGAATCATCTGAAGTACAGCTATAAAATTATTTGAACGTTATGGTGGTAATGCACATCTAACATTTCAGTAACTGTTATTCATTTAAAGGTAACTGTAACTTGCTTTGCTTGAAACAGTTAATGTTTATATTTTATTTTAGTATTTACAGTTTTTACTCTGATAGGGAAACTAGCTATATGTCAGTGCTTCATTAATTTTACTGTCATCAATATTACATTCCATATGTTCAGGCTTAGCCAGGTAACTCCCTTCCCTTTCCTTATTTTCACTTATGAAACCCACCATGTCTTTCAGAATTTAGCTACTGCTTCAGGAAGATGAAAGAAAGAAAGAAAGAAAGAAAGAAAGAAAGAAAGAAAGAAAGAAAGAAAGAAAGAAAGAAAGAAAGAAAGAAAGAAAGAAAGAAAGAAAGAAAGAGAAGGGGGGAGGGAGGGAGGGAGGGAGAGAGAGAGAGAGGGAGGGGAGGGAGGGAAGGAAGGAAGGAAGGAAGGAAGGAAGGAAGGAAGGAAGGAAGGAAGGAAGGAAGGAAAGAAAGAAAAGAAAGGAAGGAAGGAAGGAAGGAAGGAAACTGAACACTATCTCTTCTCATCTTCTCATTATGTACCATTATTATAGTCAAACAATAATCAAAAATAATGAAACATTTTCAATAGAAAACCATAAATTAGCAAACTATAAATCTGATGTGCCTATAACCTAGAAGTTCAATTTTCATTGTAGAAGGAAGGTGTTCCAGTGGACCCGTACTGCTCAGCGATTTCAACCTAGATTTCAGTAGCCAAACAGATGGAATAAAATGAGGCTTTCTCATATGTGCTTCTGCACTAATGCATGTATCTGTGCCATCACTTAGTAGGTCAGGCTTATATTTAAATCTATCTTGTAGACAGAGAAATAACTCAATGAAGAGTCTAATCAATGGAGTCAGAACACAATAGGGGTTTTATGAGATCAGGGGTAACAGCAATGAAGATTAAAAAAGCAGGCATAAAACATGGTAGTAACTGAGACCCAGTGTCAACTAAATTCTGTAACAAAAGATAAACCCACTGACAAGAACTATTTTAAAAAAAACTGAACTCTTAAAAAAACACTGCTTTGTAAACAGAAGATAACAACATGGTTTGTAAAGTGGGCGTTCCATTTACTCTAGAAGGCCGTTATTTAAAAGCTTACATGGATTGAAAATTAAAAGAGAATAAATAATATTATCTAGTATAGAAGTTTAGGATTTTGAATAAAATTTGAGAAGTAAAGACTTTAGAAGAAATGAAAAACATAAAAAATGGAAAGAAAATGAAGTGCATGAAGGGCAGTGATATGTGAGTGAGTATGTGATATGCAACATAGAAGTAATGGTTGTCCTCAAAGTAGAATGCAGAATAAGTGAATCACTTCTTTAACACAACAAAGTGAAAGAATGGTTTTCAAAACTTTCCAGACTTGAAGAAATAAATAAAATAAATACATAATTTTCACATATTTTGATTAGACATGTTAAATTTCAAAGGCTGAAACAACAGAGGGGATGTAACTTTTAAGTTCTCTATTTGGGCAGTCCTTGGATAAGTATTTCTTAAATTTTTTAATAGAGAAATCAAAAGTCATATCAGTTTCCATGAAGAAAGTGAATCAACTAAATTCAAAATATGTAACATTCATAAAATAGACCCTGCTTTATTTTTTACAACAATGGAGATTAAAACAAAATAACCATAGCTACTATAATAACCCTGAAAGATAAGATCTAAGAAATATGTACCTGACCACATTGTAATTAATATGAAAAGCCAGCAACACCACAATATTTTAGGTTGGCAGTTTCCAATTTGCCAGGTAATTGTAAGAGATGGTGTAGTCCTAATCTTTTTTTTTTTTTTTAAATGTCATTCAGCATAAGATTTATACTGGAAGAAAAATGGGTCCTCCTAAAATCATTAAGAAATCAATCCTATAGAATATTATGCATATCATTGAGAGGTGAAATATTTTAATATAGTAGTTTTCATCAAAATAAGTACCAGAATAAATATCTTAAGGTTCAAAATTATGTTTGGATAGTTTATTTTTCCAACTGAAGGTAACCAAACCTTAGCAAGTTGAATAAATAATAAATCAACATTAAGAACAGGAATGTCACATTTAATTATGATTTGTGCAAATTTTGAAGCAAAATTAAGTTGAAAAGACAGTAACAAAATGTTTTATCCTATTTGGGGGAATGGGATCTTTCTTTTTGATTAAATTTGTGGAAATTTGCAAAATAGGACTTCAAACAAAAAGTGCGATTTCCTTATTTATGTAATGAAAAACTGATTATCCTATTTTGACTTTAAATAAATATATCTGGATAACCTTTAACACATCTAAAAATCTAGTGATTAAAGCACTCCTTCTCAGAATCTATGAGTTTTCTCTGGAATAAAGTAAGGACTGTGCTTCCCTGCATCCTGTTGACTGCATGGGCAGTAAAGAAGTCCCTGTAGAAACTGCACCTCCCAGGGGCAATGCCATTCACAGTCTTTCAGGGGCCTTCAGACACATTGAACAGCAGTGAAAATTTTGGAGACAAATGACTCTTATTTAAATGCAGTTTGAATAACCTTGTAGTGTAATGAATGCCTACGTTTGTCCCTGGGAGATATGCCAGGAAAAGAAGCAGTCTGAATTCCACTGGCTTCATGCTTCAAGAAAGGTCAGGCTAGCTAGTCCATGGATAATATTCCCCTAAAAGGAATATTTATAAAGATTGTTTCAACAAATATTAACAGGTTGTTATAAATATATATTTTTGTTTTATGTTCACTTATTCTAGGAGTGTATTTGTATTTGAACAAATAAGGTTTCCATGGATGGAGCCTGATTTATAGCATTGCATCTATTGGGATGAATATTTGTTTTTACTTTTGCTGACTTAATCCAGATACTTTCTAGGTTATAATCCTGAGGACATCTGCAGTGGTCATTTTTATAAATCTGTTTAATACAATTTCCATTTGTATTAAAAATGTATTCTACATTTTTTCAGAACCCCAGAGTACAATAAACAAAATATATGTTAAAAATGACAACATTCATGAGAGACAGTAGGATTGTAAATATCAGGCACACACACATATGCACAGGTGTGCATCTACATGTGTGTGTGTGTGTTACTTATGTATGGGTGTATACTGAATGACGGTGGCATGTTTAGGTAATACATATTTAATAATAAATGAATTTTAATGATAACATGGTCTGCATATGCTAAATGAAATGTTAGCAGGCCCAAGTTTATGCAACTTTGCACCTGTGTTCTTTACTTAAGAGATAAATACCCAAAATAATAATAATAATAATAATACAGTAGGGATCAAAATAAATAAATGGGGAAAATATGCCCTAGAATTGAACAAAGAAAATATGGCAGTGGCACTATTTAATATAAGATAGAATACATTATCTTAAGGAGAATTGACTAATGCAATATAAAAATGGCATACACCTTACTAGTAAACTATTACTACTATGATACACATGGTGAAACTGTCCCAATTTAATAGACTATGATAGAAACACAAGCTGTTCACAGGTTTTAACTTAACATCAGCCTATCACAAATCAGATTGCAGGTAGAAAAAAAAGAGGTTAAGTAATGTATGTATTTTTTTCTAGTACCTGGGTTCAATTCACATATTATAAATTGAACTGATAGCTAAATTCTCAATGACCAATCACATACATAAATGATCATAAAATTAAGGAAATTAAATTCATTTTCTACAAAGTTAAGAAACTATATCTTAATAATTGATTCAAAAATACAATGATAGATTAATTTGCTCTTTAACAAAAATTTTAATAACTTCTTTAGGGTCTTAGAAGATAGGTGTTTGCAGTAACAGAAATGATTCTCTGGCTAAACATTACGGTATAAATGTGAAACATTTATAAATAATAATCTACTTTTGGGAAAGAGAAGAGATATGAAATAATTATGATTAAAATTAGATTAAACTGGGAACTAAAAACCTGGGATATGATATGAATAATGGAATTTAGAAAATATATGAATGCCTTTCTTACTTGTAAACTCAATACCTATATTTCAAGTATACTCTTAAACATATACATATTCAGTTAATTCTGAAAAAAAAAAGACGAATGCTGACCTGCAGTTAAAAGTGGGTCCAGGTTCATCACACACAAATTCCTCCATTTAGACAGAGGACCAAACTCAGGTCAGGCTCAGGACAACTATTGATGATTCTTTCACAGTATGTACCAGTGTATCCAT
Source organism: Sciurus vulgaris (assembly GCF_902686455.1). NCBI lineage: Eukaryota > Metazoa > Chordata > Mammalia > Rodentia > Sciuridae > Sciurus > Sciurus vulgaris. The sequence goes on along the minus strand of NC_136467.1, from coordinate 96,713,771 downwards.
GTGGGCAAATGCAAGTAAATCCATTTACCAACTTCTGACAGAAGCCCCCATTCATACAAGAGATTGATGTGCAGTCCTAAATTAGGAAACAGAGAATAAAATGCGATTATTAATGGTAAGACTGTTTTATTAAAATTATGCTCATTTAAAATATTTAAGGAACCAATTTGCAAGCTTATATGATATCTTTCTTCTAAGAAAAAAATATGTATAGAGTGATAAAGAATTTTTACCTTTGATTACCAGAAATTTTCTGTCAAATGTTTCATTGTTGACTCTCTCAAAAAAGAAACTATCAGGCCTTATTAAAATATGTACCCTATCAGAGAACTGTTCCTCCTCCTAATGAAAATGATAAAGCAAATTTTCTCTATAGATAGTACCAGGGATCACTGACCCTTAGTATTCATGGTTATGTCCCAGTTTGCCCACAAATGACCCCCAATTTAACTCTACTCTCCAGGGAGATGATTTAATAGGATATCCATTAACTCTCTGTGAAAGAGTAGAGACCCTCCCTTATAAAAAGAAAAAGGTGGAGACCCTCTGATATAAAACAAATATATCTCATTAAGATTGACCAAACCAAAATGGGTACAAACAAAATCATTGAGTTGTGCTGACTGCGGTAAATACAAGGACAGTACCCGAGATAAAATAATGTGATCATGAGTTAAGGACATAGTGGTTATTTCTCTGTGAAGCAACCCAGCCCTTCAGATGGCCCCAAAAGCTGTCGGTTTTCAGATATGAGTGGTCTGGCTCCCCAGGCCTAGCTTGCCCTGCTAACCTGCCAGGTGTAGCCTGAAATAGATAAGCTGGAGCTGGCTGTTTGAACTCCTTGGAAAAATAAAGGAAAAAGGCCCCTATTGTAAACCTGCCAGGATTTTTTTTATGGTTTTCACTTCAAAAATGAGCTTGCTGAAGTCACTCCCTACTACTATTGCCCCCACTTGGAGTAGTCGGTCCTGACATGTCAGTCTGTTTTCTTTTTTCTTTTTCCCCAAAATAAACTTTTTTCCTACCTTAGTTTCTTGTGGTCTCACTGTGCGTCGATAACCGGAGCCCGCAACACTCTCAAAGGAGTTATACAGGTTTTATCATATCATTAAAACAGATACCTCACAATTGTCTTATGTTTAATAAATCTAAATCATTTATAATATATGAATTTTGAATCCAATCATAATCTTTTAGTTTTCCCATGCATTTACCCAAACTTCGGTCAAGTATTTCTAATACCTAAAATCTTAAAAGCACAGAAATTTTGTGGTGTCAGAGAACTCTGGGTCATAGTTTTGTTACATTTAGGCTTCAAATATTTTTAAAGTTGTCTTATTTTTTCAACTAAAGACTTCCTGTTTATTATAAGTACATTATTTGTCAGATGATGATGAAGTCACCATCCTCACACAGGTCGCTATGAGAGTTTAAATAATGAATATAAGCAACTGATACAGTGACTAGGACACAGTAGCTGTTCAGTACATGCCCTCCTTCCCTTCTTTCTTCTTCCACTCTGGGGGCCAAGCTTGTTGGTCCCTATTGCATTCAGTTTGCCTTTGCCTCAGGGAGAAAATGTGTTTCTCTGTGTACTTATTTTCTATCATACCATACCATATGCTTCTTTATATTTTAGGTTTTTATATGGTACCTAACATTGTAGAAAGCACATATCATAAACATGATCTGACATCATTTTCCAACATAATATCAACTGAAAATGTTTGCATTTATATTTCTGAGAAATGCCCTTTTTGGAAAGTCATGACATCATTAGTAAAGCTGTTTAAAATGTATTATTGATGTTCCATTGATGAAATAATTTCTTAGTGAACATGCACAGTCTGAATCGTTTGTACACTAGGGTCTCAAGTTACTACTTTCTCAGGGATAATTGCACACACACACACACACACACACATATACACACATATACACACATGAAATACTTCCTTAACATTTTACCTTAAAAAGTTATAATTTTATAATCTGTCATTAGTTGATACCTATGTTTACAAATATTTAATTAAATTTTTTAATAGGTGTTAACAATAAAGATCAACAAGGAAGTCATTACATTCATATCATGCAATCCAATGGAAAATTAAGCATTTTGTGAAAATTACCTGAAAGTTAAATTAGTGCTATTTCCAATAAGAAATGGAATTGTGCTCTTGAGTATAAAACTCGAGTCATGACTGGTGATCTTTCCCACGCAACTGAATGATAGAACTAAATATATGTTGTCATAAATGCCATTCTGATATTTATTTTACCTTTGCTGAAAATGTGAACTATCTATGGATAACCAAGGACACTTAGCAGATTTCCTGCAAGGTCCAGCAGTAATTTTTACAGAACGTAAATGCAGAATTCCACAGGGAGTAGCATGAAACAATGTTTCCCTCTCTCTTCTCCGGTTGGATATATATAGAATGATTATTAGAAAGCATTACATAAACTAATTGAATTATACCTCCCATGGGAAGACAAGGATAGTTTTTAGACTGCAAGAGTTCTGTCTCTAGGGTTTACAAGAATCTTGTACTAAATTAATTAGAAGGCTTAATGGGAAATACAAAAGCAATTTCTTTTTGGAGAAAATCAAATTGTCATTTAAAGTTCTTGATCTTTCCTGGTTCAAAAATTAAGGAGATGCTTTTCCTTTGTTCATCATCATTTATATTACTTTGTTACACTCTATTTAATATAATAAAGTGCTTTCCAAGAAGAATTCACTAATGTAATTTCAGAAAATAAAAGAAATAAAAGCCTGGGGTGTTGAGAGAAAGGGATGGAAACTAGGAGGGACATCACCAACTAGGGTGATCCAGACAATTGAGCTGCTTTAACTTATGCTCAAAATGTTATGCCAGGAAATATAGAGGAGTTTGAGAATACCAGAGTAATGACATTAATCCTTCATGGTGGAATGCGTAGTCAAAGGAATCTACCAGCTGGTCTATGAAAGGGGACAGTATCTCACTGACTTAAGAACTGTGTTCTCTCTGAGAGATGTAGTTTTAAGTGATCCTGAAGTTTGTCCTATGACCTTTGCACTTCTCAGAAGAATAAAGTTATCATCTGAGAGCATCTTTAGTCATAATACTTTTCTCATTACTTCATAGGCTTTATTTTTGGCACTGGCATGTTTAAGAAGTGGACATTCTGTCTTCAGACAAAATTTTGGAAAGAGAGGAAAGTTAAAGAGACAACACAGGGAACTGTTTTACTGGAAGCCTAGAAACCGCATATAGTATCTATTAGGCCCTTACATTCCCCCACATCAGAGGCCTATTAAGTTTCAAAGAATTGTAGAACTTTGTCTAGCTTCTGAATCAAAACTACTAATGTAGATCAGTGTATGCTATACTTAAATCACACATGAATGCCCTGGGTAGGCTTGTTACATTGACAGATGAAAACTCCAGTAAGTCATGGGCCTGGATTTTTTTCCATTCCTAACCAAACTCCCTGGTGAACAGCTGTTATCACACTGTGATCAGATATAGAGTAGCAAGAAGTGTAGCCTAACAGTTTTATTTTACTTGCAAGCATGAGGATGAACTGAAGGGGATTTAAAATGACTTTGCCAGAGTCTTAGAGCAAGACTGTGACAGAACAAAGCCACATAGACACTAAATGCCCTGAATTCCATCCTAGGGCTATGTACTGCCAAATCATAACTCCCTTTAAAAAAAGTTTTGTCTACAAAATGTACATGTAATAATGTTTATAGTAAAGGTAAATATACCTGAAGTTACTTCTGATTGTATTTTTGGTTAGCAGTTTCACTCTTCTCAAAATGTACAAGTTCATGGAACTGAAAGTAGCTAAAACGCAGATTTTTATTCGATTTCCAGTTTAATCATGTCTTTGTTATTTCAACAGATAAAATGATCATGAAATACAAAATCAGATTCTTGCAGGAAATTTTAATTTTTAAAATTCTTCATTGAAAGTGCATATGGTAGGACTTCTGGGAAAGAAAATCATTGTCCCAGAATGACAACAAATAAAAAATAAGAAGGGTAAGTTCATCAGGCTGGACTCTAGATTGTTAATTTCACAAAATAAACCAGAATTTTTTGAAAGGAAATGTAGAGTTTTAAATACATTAAAAAAAAATAAGTTAACCAAACACTTTGGACATAGTTTTCCCTCAAGCAAACAAAAAGTTTTGCAGAAGAAATTCATTGTTTATTTTAAACATATCCACCTGATTGGTCTGGGGTGTCCAGATTTAATGCCATTTAGGATGTTGTGTGTGAGAGCATTCTGGATAAAATTAGCACTGAATCAGAGGAGTCAATAAAAAAGGTTGGCCTTAAAATGTGTGACTCCATCCAACTCTTCAGGGCTTGAAAAGACCACAAACGAAAAGAGGAAGAGGAGTTGTCTCCTTTTTTCCTGCTCATTTGCTTCAGTTTGAACTCCACACTTCCTCTCTGGCCCACAGGCCAGAGTTGACACCATCTAATTTCCTGGTTCTCAGGTTTTTGGAATCAGACTGAATTATACTCCTGGTTGTGATTCTGTAAAGAACTCTAATAAAAAAAAAAAAAAAAAAATCTCAAGTATACTTTCCAAATCTCAAGAGTATATTGTGCACTAACACAACGACATTGTGAGAGGAAGGGTCAGGCCATGGACATATAATTTAAAAGGTTGAAGACACTGACTGCATTGATATTAAGGAAATCTGTAGTATTGTAAGGGACATTGGGCCTGGGATTGGTGGCAAGGGAGGCTGGACAAAATGAGAAGTAGCTCCTTTTGTCCTCATCTGTTTTGCCTAGTTTTTTAAAGTTGAGCTTACTTTTGCTTGAGTAATGGTAGAAATCTGCCTGTATCTACGAGACCCAAGATTTGTAGACTGGAGAATATGGTGGCACAGTTAACGAAGCCTAGGAGACATAACAGTAATTATGTAACAGATAATAAATATACTAAGCAGTAATACCATATTGTGCCCGCACATTGTAGGGAAACACTTTAATAACACAAGTAATGGTGAGCGAAGGAACAGGCTTTGAGGTCAAAAGGGAAAGTCATTGATTATTCCTTCTATGAAATAGAGCATGATCTGCTCAAGCTTCTGTACCTCAGATACACAAAGAGTTTTTTAGAGAAATATACTTAAATATCTTAGCTATTCAGAGGTGTTACTGATTAAACGTGGTACCTCACACAATGAAATAGTAATAAAATAAAATAGAACTACACACGCTAATGTAGAATACTCTGCAGAGATAGATTAAGTGAAAAAGCATGAAGTCTGTGTGAGTGTAATAAACATTCTCATTGTGAGACCTTGTTTATTTTGAAGATGTATTTTCAATCACGAAGATAGATAACTCTATAGTGATATGTAGAAAATAACTGATTATTGCAGCTGTGAAGATAGATTCTGTTCAAATCTTATGCTGAAAATAGTCTGATAAAACCAATCACTTAATATCAAAAAGAAATGGGAAAAGTACTAGAATTACTGAGTAGTTTCTTTTAAAATTATTACAGATCACAATTAGCTTTACAGTTTTGTGAATTTTTGTAAATTTAGATTCAAAAAGCTAAAAATCTTTGCTGTCAGAGTCCAATTACACTATAAGAAGGAAAAAAAAAAATGTACATAATACATGTGTAATCTGATAAACAAATGTAGATAATTACATATAATTATACAAAAACCCTTCACAAATTATAGCTCACACTTGAAATAATGCAAACGGACACCTACCCCCTCCACACAAAGGCATACAAAGTTCTGAACCATTCCTACTTTATAGAAATTCTTTAGTCCTTTATATTAAGTCCTCATGACAAATTGTTTCCTTCATTTGAGAATGTATTGATTTCTTCTTTTATTCTTAAGTTGTAGTTTCTTTTCTTTCAAGTTAGCATATTTTAATATATTTGCAATCACCATCATATATTCATATATCCTCCTGTTGTTCCATGATATTGAAAAGAAAATATCTATTCTCTTTTTTTTTTTTTCTATGCGTTTATGTGCATGTGAGAATTTTGCCTTTGAAAAAACATTAAATTATTACAGTTAGGTCTCTACATTTTATCAATCATAATGACGTATTCTCTACAGTTAAAAAACGAAAACTACTGTTAATCCTAAAATTTAGTGGATGAAAAATATAGAAAATATTTTAAATATTTTATATGAAAGAATGAGATGTAAAACCCAGTCATAAAGAGAAAGGTAAGACAAATATGGACATTTCACAATTTACAAGTTGTATAAAGCAATAATTTTTTAAATTCTAGAACACATTTGCAATTTTTCAGATCCTAGTGGATTTTATCCATAATTTGATATAATGAATACAACCAAAAGAAAGGGCAAGCAAGCCAAAATATAAATACTGCCAATCAATAGCTCCAAGTAGATAAGACACAAGTAAATACAAATGGTAATAATGATATGGAAAGGTGATTAATCTTGGTAGGAACCTAGGAAAATGGAAATTAACATAATGACATGCTCTGTTTTCTTCATCAAATTAATCAACACTTTTTAAAAAAACTGACCTCATATAATAGGACCTAGGGAAGCTGGCACGTTCATATGCTCATTAAACAAATGTAGATGTTAACATTTATTTAGAACGCATTGTGGCTATAAAAAAAATGAGTTAGGGCCCTGTGCATTTTAATAGAGTGGTTCTTAAGATACAGTAAGTCATTGAGTTAATGAAGATAATAAGTATAGCTTTACATTAAAATAAAAATATAAAGACAAAATATCTAGATGCACATAGTAAGAATATGAACTATTGTTCTTAAAATTTTGGGTGTGACTGGGGTGAGATGGTGCACTCCTGTATTCCCAGAGGCTCTGGAGGCTGAGATGGAGAGTTCAAAGCCACCTCAGCAATGGTGAGACTCTGTCTCTAAATAAAACAGAGCTGGGGATATGGCTCAGTGGTCAAGTGTCCCTGAGTTCAATCCCTGATAACCTTCCCATCCAAAAAAAAAAAAAAAAAAAATTGTTTGTATGTATCTATGTTCATATGCATGTAGACATTAATATATTAAAGAAAATATTTACTAAATGATATTTATAATCACAAAGAAGAATGAGATATTTATATTCCCAAGAAATAGGGTTTTTGAGAATAACACAGGCAATATTTGCAGTAATGCAAACAAGATATATGGGGAATTTATCAATTACATTTCCTTTTCCGCATCAGGATCAGCTTTCACTGTCAAGAACCAAATAACGTAATATCAATAGATAATTAAGCATTTTAGAATCAATGCATGTCCAAAAATGTGCTAATCAAATGACTTGCATTATCTTATTTAAACTACCCAAGAACAAAAAATCTAGTAACTATTATCTCACTGAATAGCTAAAATATGATTTCAAAATAGAAGTAACTAATTTTTCTAAGAAAACACAGCAGGTAACTAAGTACATAGAGATTCAGTTCCACTTCTCTTTGAATGTCTCTAATTATCTCCTTATCCAATGGAAAGGACCATTTTCTGAGTATCTTCATCTCTAATGTATATCTCTCCACAATGATCCTTTATTTCAGGAATCATTATAACTATGATGAGGGAGAGAGACACAAATGACTTAATGAAATTACCCATCGTCTCATAAAGCCAAAGGCTATGTTTTGTCCCTATTTGCTTCCTTTTGCACTCTCAGCCAAGACAGCTTTGAAAGACCTGCCCATTATTTCCAGGAAGGTTTCACAAGATTGTCATCTGCCAAGATGACATCTGCCTATGTCATCATTTCAGGCAACCAAGATTTCTCAACAGAAAAAATGTTTTCTACAAAAATACTATGTGTCAATAATACCACCTGACTCCTGAAATTTGGAAGACATTCTGAGATTATTACAGGTGTTTTGCCCACATCTTAGCTCATACATTCAGTTTTTATTTCCTCCTTGTGCTGTCTGGATGAACTTGATCCTGCTTCATAGATCCCTAGAGAGCTCTGTGTCCTAAGACTAAGGAGGAAGGACATATAAGCTCTCTGAGATCCTGAAGATAATGGTCACTTCCAGGATATACCTTAAGAGGTCTCCCGATTGCAAAAGTTTACGACAACATGACATGAATTTGGAAAACATTAAAAAGAATGTATTATTGAAGTTTGGAGTTTTCTTTAAAAAAAAAAAAAAAAAAAAAAAAGCTGAGGAATTCCATAAAGGAAAGGGGAGAGAAAAGTTAAATTATCAGTAATTGTAGAAGAACTTTTTCAGTTAGTAGTTTGACTTTATTTTTATCATATAAATTTAATAAAAGTAGATACTTACATTAATCTTGACCTCACATCTTGTTCCAGTCCACTCAGTATCACATGAACATTGATATTCATTAAGGAGATCTATGCACCTTAAATACAGAATTTAAATATTTAAGTCAGTAAACATTAAAACATAAGTTCAAGAAAGCTTCACCATTTGCATTTTTTTTTTCTTTTCTGGTTTAAGTAGAAAAAATAAACACCCTCTATTTCTATCTATTCCGTGTGGAGTAGAAAGCAGAGTCTATTCCTGGTTTTTTATCCTTGAAGGTGACTGGACTGAAAGAACTGATCAATTTTCATTTTTGTCATCTTCCCCATGGCAATGGAAGAAGGAATAGTTCTTAAAGATACAAAATGTGTCTGGGGCTTTATGCAGGAAACTGAAGTCAGCTATGGCCAAACTGCATTGCAATAAGCTACTCACCTTAATCTTCCCTTTTCTGCTTACAAAGCCAGTGGCAGGACTAGAAAAACAAAATAATGCCGCAGCTGACAGCATGGTGCCTCTGAGATACTGTCTTCCTTTGCCACATGCTTTTCCCACAAATATCCCTACTCTAGATTTGACATGCTAATATTCTACTATGGACAGGTGAGTTGGTCACACAGTTTGACAGAGTCACAAAATACCTCTTCACACACATAGGGATGAAAGCAAGCAGCCTACTTAGGACATTTTAAACATTATTATCTCTCCACAGAGCAAATAATAGAATGTCTCATCATCGTACCTGCTATTTCTATTACTGCGAGCAGTTACCTTAAAGCCGTATTAAATCTAATTAATCCACATTTATTGGAAATTACTTTATGCTAATGACAGAAATAAAAGAAGGGCAGAGATAATGTATCAGCTTACATTGCATTAGCCCTAAAACACGGCAGCAATCTGTCCATCTTAACTGTACTAAGCTCTTGTTTATGAAAGAGCGTAATTAAATTATCTTTATCAACTTTCCCTTAGACAGTAAAGTCTTAAATATTGTGAGTTTAAATATACTTTTCATACAGTTAATAATAGAAAAATAAATATAGCTACCTTTCCATGTAGACAAGGATTTGAGAGGCAATCACTTTGCATTTCTTCACAGTGAATTCCAAAAACCCACTCTTGCAGGCACAGATATAATGATTGATGCCATCAATACAAACTCCTTCATGGAGGACAGGGCTCTGATTGGCATTCATCTATATTTACCTCACAATCAATGCCTACATCAAAAAAGACAAGGACAAAGATGAGACCACTTAACTGCAAAACTCCCAAGTTTGTTCACTGTGGTAAATATCACCCAAAAAATCAAGAACCTCTGCCCATGGGGACAATTTGACATCCTGTGGCAAAGAAAAATATTTTTCAAGGTTAAGCATGTATGGATTTATGAAATCTCAGACTACTAATTTAATATGAATAAGAAAAAATAAAGCACAAGTTTAATCTGCCTTAGGATGTTCGTTTTTATTGTAAGAAGTTATTTGTTGAGAATATTAGTGAAGTAATGAATTATATCCAACTATCACTGGGAATGCTAATGAACACGATGTTTTGAAATAGCCCTTGATAGCAAAACATTTCTTACCTACAGGAATTAAAAAAAGTTTGAAGTGTTCTAAATTTTGTCTTGGTTAAGTCTATTAATGTGTTTTTCTGAGATTTCTAAATAAAATCTGAATTTGACTGAACACCTGGGGTTTTCAAAGACCAAGTTGTGAATATTTATTAATTAACTGCAAGTGCTACCCCTCTAGCTCAGCTAAGGGTAACACACACACACACACACACACACACACCACACACACACTCATGTCCCTATTAATTCATATATATGCTGTTAAGGAGAAAATAATCATGGATAGGAAACACCTACAGGACAACACCAGAAAACCTAAATGGAAAGCAAGATTGTGTGTTGTTTCACACGTTTGGAATAGAAAAAATGGAAAATCATCACAATTATAGTAAGAATTCCTTAGTCCATTTGTTTACATTTGTAAAAATCTGACATTAATTGCTTGATGTACTAGGCTTTGTGCTGAAGGCATATTATCTTAAAGCTCATGAAACCTGCAGTCAGATCTCATAACTCTTAACTCACTGGTTTAAGTAAAGCTTCCAGATGACTTATGGAAAGATCTGATTTCAAATCATGTTTTTTTTTTTTTTTTTTTTTTTTTTCCTGACCTGGGCTTCTAATCAGTACTTTGAATTATGTACCCTGTTACTATTGTGGTATGTGCATACATCGCCATTCTGAGCAATACAGTATGTGCTAATCAAAAGCCATGGCACCTGGCTTGTGGTATAGCTTCATGGTACAGTGCTTGCCTAGAATGCCTGCCCGGGTTTTGAGCCCCCACCCCAGATGAAACAGAACAAAATAAACAAATGAAAGAAACATGGTTATTGCAGTGAGGAATATGTCTAGTTGGGAATAAAGACAAGCTTATTAAGATAAAGAACATGACAGTGACTGACACATGGGCCATTTGCTATGTGCCAGGTATATAAATTTCATATGTTTATGACTCACAGATTTATTTTCCACTCGTCTGCATGACTAGAGTAAGCTACAAATGATACTTTCCTATGTCTTCACTCTGGGACCAAGGTTAATGGAATATACACTGTCTGGGATATTGACACAATTGTTCAAGAAGTAAAAGGACATTTCCTATCCTATTTATGTTGGGCTTATTCGTGTGACTTGGTTTAGCTAATACAACATGGATGACTCCTAAATCTTCTACCTACATTCCACTGGTCCAACAAAATCATATGACTAAGTCCAACCTAAATGGGATGAAAACAAATGTTTCTTCCACAGAAATGGACAGGCATATATTTGTGACAATAATAATTAGGACAGGCACACTAACCAATCAAACTTCTCATTTCTAAATGAAAATTATTTATTAGTGCATCATGAGTCCATTGGGACAATGTAATTAAAACATATTGAAAACAACTCTTCTGAGAACAGGGATATACTTAACATTCAGTTGCAGTCATTCTCCGTCATTCTCCTGGTAAAAAATTCCTCACTTAAACTATATTTAATTTCATTAAGGTATTTCCAGAGGCACTCCTTATTCCAATTAAGAAGCTGAGTGAAATGTCTACTTGTATAACCAAGTGCAATGCTGGTAGAGTCAGCGTTAAAAATTTTAGTTACAAAGAGATGATCAATGAATGGAAAAAAAAAAAAAAAGTGCACAGGTTGATGGCACATGTTAAAAGGGAATGGGAGGCATCCATTGTTTGGAGACAAGGAGTCTTGACAAAAGATACTACTCTCTCTTTGTTCAAATGTCCTCTCCACAGAAGGCAGAGTCTCAATTTAACAACAGAAAATAGTTTCAAGATTACATTGGAGGCTATTTCCTCTTCCTAAACCTTTATTAAATAAAGTTCTAGTTATAATTTGACATCCTCAGTGGATTCCAGAGAGCATAAAAATGTAAAAATTCACTGACTTGAACATTCTGCTACCTGCAAACCATTATTTTCTGATCTTTAACATCACAGTCCTCCAGCGTGATGCATGGCAGCTTCCCTTTTACCTGTTTAAATTCATCCTCTCACCCTTGACTACTCAGTTGTTGCAGTTTCATCGACCTCCTTATGGTCCTTCAAAAACTTTATATGTATTCTTCCCACAGATTCTCAGTACTTTTATTCCCCTACCAACAATCTTCTTTTCCCATGTGACATAAGCCCTGATGGCTATTTTCTCAATGAGGTTTATTCAACCACACTTTAAAATTTCATCTTCCTTACTCACACACAGTCACCATTATTCTGTTCTATGCTTTTTCTTAGTGATCTACTTATAGTTTCTATAAAATGTGCTTATTTAAAAAAAATGTTTTTAGCTGTCTTCGCCATTACATGCTTAGTTCTATGAAGCCATGGGTTTGGCCTGACTAATTCAGTAATGCATCCACTCAAATATCTGTTAAAAAAAAAAAACAAATCACTGCTGAATGCCTGTGTGTTTCTATTTGTTTTACACATCACTTCTATATTCGTTTTTTCTTTAGAAGGCCTAACTCTTCCCAACTGAGAATAAAGCAGTTCTTTTTTTTTTTTTTTTTTTTTTAAATTTTTTTTTTATTTTTTTTTTTTTTTATTGTAAACAAATGGGATACATGTTGCCTCTCTGTTTGTACATGGCGCAAAGGCATACCATTTGTGTAATCATAAATCCACATACAGTAATGTTGTTTGATTCATTCTGTTATTTTTCCCCTTCCCCCCACCCCTCCCACCCCTCTTTACCCTCTATACAGTACTTTCTTCCTCCATACTTGCCCCCCTCCCTAACCCTAACTCTAACTCTAACATTAACCCTTCCCTCCCCCCCTTTATGTGTCATCCTCCACTTATTAGCGATATCATTCGTCCCTTGTCTTTTTGAGATTGGCTTATCTCACTTAGCATGATATTCTCCAATTTCATCCATTTGCCTGCAAATGCCATAATTTTGTCATTCTTTATGGCTGAGTAATATTCCATTGTGTATATATACCACAGTTTCTTTATCCACTCATCAATTGAAGGGCATCTAGGTTGGTTCCATAGTCTGGCTATTGTGAATTGAGCAGCTATGAACATTGATGTGGCTGTATCTCTGTAGTATGCTGATTTTAGATCCTTTGGGTATAGGCCAAGCAGTGGGATAGCTGGGTCAAATGGAGGGTCCATTCCAAGTTTTCTAAGGAATCTTCACACTGCTTTCCATAGTGGCTGCACTAATTTGCAGCCCCACCAGCAATGTATGAGTGTACCTTTCTCCCCACATCCTCGCCAACACCTGTTGCTTGTATTTTTGATAATCGCCATTCTAATTGGGGTGAGATGGAATCTTAGGGTGGTTTTGATTTGCATTTCTCTTATTACTAGAGATGTTGAACATTTTTTCATATGTTTATTGATTGCTTGTACATCTTCTTCTGTGAAGTGTCTGTTCATTTCCTTAGCCCATTTGTCGATTGGATTATTTGTATTCTTGGTGTAGAGTTTTTTGAGTTCTTTATAGATTCTGGAGATTAGTGCTCTATCTGAAGTATGATTGGCAAAGATATTCTCCCACTCTGTAGGCTCTTTCTTCACATTACTGATAGTTTCCTTTGCTGAGAGAAAGCTAGTTAGTTTGAATCTATCCCAGTTATTGATTCTTGCTTTTATTTCTTGTGCTATGGGAGTCCTGTTGAGGAAGTCTGGTCCTAGGCCGACATGTTGAAGATCGGGACCTACTTTTTCTTCTATAATCTGCAGAGTCTCTGGTCTGATTCCAAGGTCCTTAATCCATTTTGAGTTGAGTTTTGTGCAGGGTGAGAGATATGGGTTTAGTTTCATTCTGTTGCATATGGATTTCCAATTCTCCCAGCACCATTTGTTGAAGAGGCTATCTTTTCTCCATTGCATATTTTTTGGCGCCTTTGTCTAGTATTAGAAAGTTGTATTTATTTGGGTTTGTGTCCGTGTCCTCTATTCTGTACCATTGATCTACCTGTCTATTTTGGTACCAGTACCATTAAAGCAGTTCTTGAGAGTGGGGAAAAACTACTGTTCTCCAACTGTGAGAACCCCAATCTGGAAAGAGGGACTGTGCTTCCAGTGAAGCTCAAGATTGAAAGGTGTGCTTGCCAGTGTTGCCAAGGAGAGTCTTCAATGGTATTTCTACTAATTCTTCCTTTTGGAAGTATCTATCTGTTTATTTTATTTGACCATTTATTAATTGGGTTCTTTCTTTCTCTCTCTCTCTTTCTTTTCTAATTTTTTTTTTTTTTTTTTTTTTTTATGTTAGGTTTTTTGAGTTCTTGATTCTGGGATGTTAATTCTCTATCAGAAAAGTAGACAGCAAAGATTTTTCTCCTGTTCTGTAGATTCTCTCTTCACATTCTTGTTTCCTTTTTGGGCAAAAGTTTTTAATTTGATTCCATCTGACCTATTAATTATTGGTATTATTTCCTGAGCTTTAAGAGTCCTATTGGGTCATTGCCTGTGCCTATACTTTGGGAGTGTTGGTCCTATGTATTCTTGTAGGAGGCACAAAGTTTCTGGTCTAATTCCTAGGTCCTTGATTCATTTTCAGTTGAAGTTTGTACAAAGTGAAAGATAAAAAACTAGTCTCATTCCTCTGCAAATGGATAAACAATTTTCCCAGCACCATTTGTAAAAAAGGCTGTCTTCTCCAATGTATGTTTTTGGCAACTTTGTCAAGGATAAAATGATTGTATCTGAGTTTGTCTGAGTCTTATATTTTATTCTATTTGTCTGTGTCTGTCCTTATTCCAGGATCATGTGGTTTTTATTACTGTAACTCTGTAGTTTAATTAGAAGTCTGATACTGTGATGCCTCCAGCATTGTGTTCTGTCCTTAGAATTGTTTTGGCTATTCTGGGTCATTTGTTCTTCCAAATTAATTTTAAGACTGCTTTTTCCAGTTCTGTGAAGAATGTCATTGATTTTTTGATGGGGACTGTGTTGATGCTGTATATAATCAATTGCTTTTAAAGCAGAGTTCATAGTTACCCTATGGACTTTGGGACCTTTCCATGTCCCTGATATGTCAAAACCCTCTTTACTGGTCTTCCTCAATATTTACTTATATAATATGTGTGTGTGTGTGTTTGTTTGTGTGTGTACTTGTTTTTCTTTTTTAACTTTTTAAAATTAACTTCTTCTTTCACAGTGATAAATACCTTTAAACATTTTTTTCATACATGTATATAGGGTAATAATGTTTGTCTCAATCTACTGTCCTTCCCATCCCCCCTGCCCCAACCCTCCTCTCGCTCCCCTCTGAACAATCCAAATATATAATATATTTTTACATTAGAACTAAAAGAATCACTCTTAAAAACAAGATGTTAGAGGGTGGGGATATTACTCAGTGGTACAGTGCTTGCCTAGTAAGTGCAAAATCCTGGGTTTAATCCCTAGCACTACAAAAACAAAAAAACAAAACAAAACAACAACAACAACAACAAAAAATACTCTAAAACATTAAAAATCATAAACTGAGAGGTATAATCAGTAAAATATTTAGATCCAGTTTATAAATACATATCTACCCATATTTCCACTTATCTCTCTCTCTCTACCTATAATCTATTTTTTACTCAGTTTTTGTTCCTTTTTTTTTACTTTCTTTCCAATTTTTCTTCATTCCTATTTTACCACTGATTAGCCTTATGTTTTAGACAAAATTTTCACTGTCACTATCCTAATTCTTAATACTTTCATTTTACATGCGATACCCTAACAAAATGCATTATAATATTCTCCAGGTTGTTTCATGTTATTGCATGTGATAGGATTTCATGTTTTTTTTAAATGACTGAATTTTATGTGACAATATTATGTGTCAATAAGAAATTTAAATATATATGAACTCTTTACTATAGTTTGAGTTAAATGTAATTTTCCTAGTCTAAAACCAAATCTTCTGGGTCAATCATGTCTTCCTTTCTAGTGTTTTTATTATTATCTAATTCCTTGGTTAAATATACCCTATTGGATAATAGGATCACTGTAACTTTTGTTGTTCTTTCTACGTCTAGAGATTTTAAAAATCTAGAATCCAAATCTGATTCTGCCTGGAGAAGCCTGGTAAAGTATTCAAAAGTAAAACAACAAAAACCCCTATAGATAATTCTAAACATAGTTAGGTAAGGGGACCACAGATTTCCTTAAACAAAATTAGAATTAAACATTCTTAATTTTTTTAAATCTTCTTTTGCTCCTGATATCTCAATATGGATGTCATCTCCACATCTCTATTTGAAGTCCATTTTTATTCAAGTTCCTACTAAATTCCAACTCATTTTTTAAAATGCCCTTTGATATCGCCTAATAAAAATTAGCTTATAACATTTATGGGATTTTCCTTAGAGCTTTTGAATCATTGTTTGTTTTTTTCCCCAATCCCACAATGCTGGGGATTCAAACCCAGGCCTTGAGTATGCAAGGCAAAGCACGCTACAAGATAGGCTGTATCGTCAGGACGAGTTTTTGAACATTGTTTCATCTTTCATTCTCAATTAATACTTAAGCACAGAGATCATACCTATTATTTTTAACTCTTACAAAATGTCAAATACAAAACTTTTAATGTTCAATGATTAAAATAGTTTGATCATCTACTTTTTAATATACACAAATTGTGGTAACATTTTGAAAACTATTACAATTTACACAGTAGGATGAGTCTTATAAATGATCTAATCAAGTTAACATAGGCATACAATAATCACATAGTTCAGAATCAATGACTTTGAAAATTAAAAGTCATGTCTGGCCATTTTGAATTATGAAATATAGCTAAATAATAAGAGCTTCATTAAACCAAAATGAGAGTTTTGTAACAAGATATTTTATTAATGCAATAGTTCAATTAAAAATATTCCAATAATCATATGAAATATTTTCAGTTAGGCACTCCAGCAAAAGTCATTCTTTAAAGAATATTCTATGAATACATGTAGTCTTATTGTTTAAAATAGGTCAGTAAAAAATTATAAGGTATACAAGAAAAAACAAAAAAAAGGCAAACAAAAGCAAAACAGGAAATTGATGGAATAAAAACTAAAGATAAAATAGTTGTTAAAATTTTCAGAGTTCAAATTTAAAATAACATTATTTAAAATCTGACTGAAAAGTAAAAAATAACACTAAGAAATTATAGACAAATGAATGAACCAATGAGGAATATCAAAAGAGAGATAAAAACTATAGAAATTCAAGTAAGAATGCAAGAAAGGTTAAACTTATAGATAAAGAATTGATTTAATGAGATTATCAGAGGATTGAGCATAATAAAAACCAGTGAACTTGAAAATGTCAGCATAAATTATTCATACTGAAACCCCCAAAGGAAAAAAAATTAAGAAAACAAAATAGAGCATCTAAAGGATGTGAAATTATTCCAAACTTCTAACTTTCTTGCAATTGGAATCCCTACAGTAAAAAGGGAAAGTGAACATGACAGAGGTTTTATTTAGAGAGATAACTGATAAGAATTTTACTAAATTTACGGAACTCAGTAGCAGTTCCAGGCAGCTGTACATGCTGTTTTGTCTTTTGGGCCATATATCTCAAAAGCCTCAGAGGCATTAGAAGTATCTGCAGTGGATAAAATTGCTATGTGGAGTTTATAGCAAGTGCCAGAAATTGAATCAGAGATTCTAGGGCTCTGGACCAAGGCCAAGCCATGCAGCTGAGAATTTACCCAAAATAAATTAAAAAAAAAAAAAAAAAAGGTTCTGATATAATTCTGTGTCCTTGTAAAGGAGAAACACCTAATAGTATACTGTTAATTATCAATGTGAACCAATTTTTCAGTACATTGGACAGGACTAGCAGCAATCTATTGTCAATAGTTTATCAGATATCAGGTGTGATTAGACTGAAGATCACAAATAGATTCCCTACTCATTGTTATTCATTTCCTATAGCCCTACTATGGCTAAAGGTTTCTCAGTATGACCATATGAAGAAGAAAGAGAAAGCTTGAGTGTGGTTCACTCGTGGGTTGACTTGCTATGTGAGCATGAAATGAAAATGGACTACTTCTTCCCTGGACCCTCATTCAGAGGTTGTCCAGGAAAGGAAAATGAAAAGGAAACCCTTCTGGTGGGCAAATTTTCAGAGGACTTGGTATTTCTCTATAGGAAGAGATAGAAGTGGTCAAGATAAGAATATGCATAGATAGTGGCAAATGATCTGACTGACCTGAAGGAAAGATATGAGACAATATGAATGAGGGAAATAAAGGAAAGAAAATTTAAACTAATGGGAGTGAGTATTAAAATTAAAGGTTTTTATAATGCATGGTAATATCCGTATCCAGTACAGCAGAGATATTAAATAACCACATAGGCAAAACTAAGCCAGTTAACATGACCCATAGTCTGTCACTGTGGTAGGATAATAAGTGTGAACAGAGTGGCAGATATAGAGCATATTCATGGGCCTGGTATATGGGCTTCTGTGTTCCAACACTGGTATAACTACTATTTCCGCCAACTATTCTACCCTTTTAGGAATATAAACCAAAACTACCTGCTCTTTTTGTTCAGTGGATTACATTGGATGGGAGGAATAATAGCTCATTTTAACTAGAATTGACCTCCACAGCAGTTACAGCATGTCTTTTTTGTCCTTCCTGACAATAGGAGTTTGACCAAAATCATTATCCAAGGGTCATATACTCTTGATCCACCAATATAAAAGTTTCTCATAAGATGTCATTCAATCAAGAAACTTACTTTATATAGTAATGATAAAATATTCATGGTATTCACTGTTTTTATAGTATCTTACACTATGCAAAAATTAGTGGGTGCAACTGAAGTACCAGTTTGGATAGGAGATATTGTAGAAATAAGATACCACATTATGAGACCCAGTATATACTGCAAATCAGTGGTTACTAAATGATGACCAGTCATCAGAAGGTTTAATGAATGAAATTGTGAACCAAGGGGTATGTATGAGTGAGTCCACGTGCCCCATATTCTTTGTGTAAATTGGGGAATTTGCACTTTGCTTTCCTGAAAATGTAGACTCCATAAACTAGGATGACTGATTACCAGAGGAGGAATTCTTGCACTAAGGAAGACATAAGACTTCTTTTTAAAATTTATGGCTTCTCTGACTTTGTATGCCAAGAAATAATCAGGTGAAGGCAAAGGTTCCTTACAGATTATATAAAATATAAGTTTGTGTTCCTCTTCCAAATTATATGTTGAAATCCTTACCCTCAAGGTGAGCCTCTGGGGGAATAATTAGGTCATGAAGTCTATTCCCTGGTGGAATTTATGTCCTTACAAAATAGGTCTTTCCACTCTATGAGGACAGAGTTAGAAGGTATCATTTGTGAATTAGAAAGTGGTCATGATGAGACACTGCCAACTTTATCTTAGACTTTTCAGTGTCTTAAACAGAAAGAGATAAATTTTTATTAAGTATAAATCACCAGTTTATGACACTTGGTTATAACAGTGCCAGTTGACAATGATACAGAAGTAACTGCTGCTGATAATTAGTAGGAATTATAGTGCTCTTACAAATAGGGTCTTAGATGAGAACATTGGCATTAATGTGTTCTACTGGAAAATGTGTTGGCAGTCCTTTGCTTAATGTTGTCAGAAATGGACAAATAGGAAACCATGGCCTTACTAAGAGATCAGAACTTTTAGACAGAAGGTTCTAGGTTATCTTAACAGGTAACCCTCTTGAAAAGCATATTTGCTGGCTGAGAATGAAGGTTATATGAATTGCAAGGGAAAGGAGAAAATGATTATCTGCTGCAGTACCAAGACCAGATTCAGTGATAGAAATTGTAGTTCTTTCCAGTAATTTTCCTCTTGTACATTTACCCAGGAAGTGACAACTCTGAATTTTAGAGAGCAGTTTCCTGATGAGGTATATTTACCTTAGAAAACAGGTATACCTTAGCAGCAAATGAGGTTGCTGAGCTGTAGGTAAAGTTGTCATCATCCCAGTTCCCCATTTAAAGAAGAAATATTAATTTCCCCCAATGTCAGAGTACTTGCCTACCAACGGTTCAGTGCTGAATGTATCCCCATAAATTGAATTGCTGCCCTTGTTTAGAGTCAGATGTTTATCCAAGTTTAGGTCTTTCTTCACTGATTGCTGTGGGATATTTGGAGGTGGCTCAATTTGGATCTCTCTGAAGGGCTCCTATTACTTCAGAGTCCCCTGCGGGATCAAGTGTGGATTCATTTACAGCTACATCTTAGCTCAACACCTTTCTTTCCCAACCCACATCCTTTTCTGCTTTACAGACATTGTTGAGAATTTTCCCCAATGAATTGCCTACATGTAAATCTCAGTGACTTCTGGAAAGTCTAACCTATGAAAAATGTTACTGGAAATAAATATACTTTTAGGAATACTGTGTAACTTTTGGTCAAAAACAATAATAAAGAGTTGGAAGAAAATTAAAGTTATTAGCAAAACATCATTAACAACATGATTGGGAGTACATAAGTACTAGATATTGTAGATACTGGATTGAACAAGCATGGGTTAATCATTTAATTAACAATCATTTTGCTGTTATCATAAATGTTTGGAAAGATTTTATGTGGACAGAATTTCTCCAAAGAACTTTTAAATGCTTTAATTTTTTTCTGTCTCGTAGATACCTCAGAATTGGACAGAAGGTTTTTAAAATTCATACAGTAATCTTATAACTTTGGGCCAAGGACTAGTATCAATAAATATTTGATGATAAAAATGATGATGATGATAATGATGTTCATTTAAATCTTGTCTCTCCTCCTCTTTTCATACCTCTTTTATGAACAGTGTGGAGGCAACTCCTCAGTATCAGGCTACATTTAAATGAGGACTTCTCTCAAGACTTCATTATCACAGGGATGTGGGCTGACATTAGAGGACTTGGTAGTGCATTATAAAAGTCATTAAAACAATTACTGTGTCATTAGAAGAATCTTTTGAGTAAGATAATAAAAATACCTTCATAAAATTGCTAACAAATGCAGAAACAATATCCTGAGTCATATATATTTCTTATTCATATTAGCTCGTACTAAATGAATGAGTCAAGAAAGGCATGTGAAATGAGGCATGTGTATAATAAGGCAACTATGTGCAGAGCTTTAGAAAGTGTTAAATTATTCAAGGTAAAGATATACAGTACATGTGTAAGTACAAACTGGCAAATGAGGGCAGGTTAGAAATTGAAGATATCAGACAATAGAAAGTTTTAATTTTTATAACAATGCTTATATTTGAGTCAGGTTACCTTTGTAATGAATAATCAGTTATTATCTTAGAAGGCTATGTTTTGTCTATAATTAATATGTTAAAATATTGTCAGAACTTCTGGACTTCACACATACAGACACTTGCATGTAACTTATAATTTCCTGAATCACATTAACACTAACAAAATCAGGAGATTTTATTTCAGGCAAATTACTTGATCCCTGGCTAATATAGTGCAGAAAATACCTCATTGTGTAAAGTACAGCTTGGTTAATAGGTTTTGCTAAGGTCAAAACAAAAACTGCATAATTTGACTTGTGTGAGATATCTAAAACATAGAAATGAAGACTAGAATGGTAGCTACCAGCTTGGGGGAGTTGGGAATGGGTCTTTGCTGCCCAGTGAGAATAAACTTTTTTTATGCATGATAATAACTTTTAGAGTCAGCTGTACAAAGTGGTATTTATGATCAAATTATGGAGACGGTGCTCTTTAAAATATGTAACATGAATAGGTCTCATGTTTAAGATTCTTAACCCCAAAATTAATAAACTATACACACAAAAAAGCTTAAAGTAATGTATGGTTAATTATGTTGACTATTGAGATGGTATTATTGGTAATGCATAGGTCAAAACTCTTCACATATTATGTATTGAATGGATGTGATTTTTTTATATCAGATATATCTCCTAAAGCTAAAACCAAACTTGTATTAGCAGATATAAAATAGAATTTTCTATGTTCTAAGACTATTGTGAGGGTTAGAAATACCTGTACAAAGTTACTGAATTCTAATTTCCACAAAGGACATGATTGTTTTAGACTAGTCTGAGAACAGTCTAGAATATTCTTATGTGCAGTCAGAGTATTCATTGTAGTATTTCAATCATCTATCTCATCAGTATGAGAATTTAGATAATTAGGATTAATTTTATGGATTATTGTATATAAAGACAAATGCAGACCAATTTTTTCTAATATAGCTTATTCAATTTATAATTTTATTTTTTATGGCAGTACTGGGGATTGAACTCAGGGCCTCACACATGCTAGGCAAGTGTTTTACCACTGATCCTCATCCCTAGCCCCCAACTTATGTAAGTGAATATTACAATCATGTTTCTCAAATCAGATACAAAAGATGATATACACAATAGAAATAATCTATAGACCAATATCCCTGTGAACATAGATGAAAAGTTCTCTGAAAAATACTAACAAAAAGAATCCAAGAACACAAGTGAAAACACTATTCACTATGATTAAGGGTTACATACCACAATGTAAACATGATTCAACATAGGCAAATTAACATCTGACACAACACATCAAAAGAATAAAGGACAAACCATATGATAATCTCAATAGATGTAGAAAAAATTAGATATGATTTAATATTACTTTAAGGTAAATTAGATATAGAATGTACATCATGTATGATGAGCCCACAACCAACATTACATTAAATGGGGAAAAACTGAAAACTTTTTCTCTAAAATCTAGAATAAGACAAGGATGCCCAATCCCATGAATTTTATTTAACAAAGCACTGGAAGTTCTTGGAAAGAGAAAGAAATAAAGAGTATCTAAATTGGAAAAGCATCCAATTTAGTAGAAGCTTCCTTTGTTTGTAGACATGATGGAGAAAACTAGAGAAAAAGCATTAGAAACCCAAAAACATTAGAACTAATGAATGAATTTATTGAAGTTTCACAATATATAATCAATGTACAAAAGTAAATGACATAGTCAACTATCTGAGATAGAAATAAGAAAATCATCTTGTTATGATTTAGATCTGGAGTATTCCCTGAAAAGCTTCTATGTTGAAAACATGATCTCCAATACAGCAAGGTTTAGAAGTGGAACTTTTTGGAAACGCTGAGGTTCTCACCTCATCAGTGAATTAATCCACAGACAGCTGAATGGACCCTTGGTTGGTAACTGTAGGCAAGTAAAGCTTGACTGGGGAAGGTGGATCACTGAAGGTATGGTCTTAAAATACATCTATCCCTGGTCTCCCTCTTTCTCTCTGCTTTATGACTTCCATAATATCAGAATATATCATTTTCTATGCTCTTCTGCCATAATGTTCTGTCTCACCTCAGACCCAGAGCAAATAGAGCTGACCAACCATCAACTGAGACCTCTGAAACTATGAAACAAGATAAACTTTTGCTCCTCCAAGGTGTCCTTCTCAGATATTTTGGTCATAGTAAATGTAGACTAACACATTGTTCTATTTACAATAGCTGCAAGTAAAATTATACCTAAGAATAAATCTAACCAAGGAGGTGAAAGATCTCTATAGTGAAAACTATAAAACACTGATGAAAAGAAATTGAGTACACAGATAAATGTAAAACTAGCTGTGTCAATGGATTGGAAGAATTATTACTGTTAAAATAATCATACTACCAACACAAAGTAATCTACAGAGTCAATGTAATCCATGTGAAAATATCAATATTCTTCAGATAAATAGAAAAAAATCCTAAAATTCATGTGAAATGGCAAAAGATGCTTAATAGTGAAAGTAATCTAAGCACAAAGAATAAAACAGGAAGTGTCATATTACCTGGCTTCAAAATATACTACAAAACAGTAGTAACCAAAATTTCATAAAGCACTCATAAAAACACATGTAAATCAATAAAACAAAATAGAAATTTCAGAAATAAATGCACACATTTGTAACTAATTTTTGTCTTTTGTGTTGTTTCATCTGATAATATTTGAAATGCATATTTCTCTTTTTTTTGGCAATTACAACAAGAAATTTGAGATCAATAAAAAGTTTAAAGTAATTATTTTTCATTTGAATAGACCCCAAAACAGGGTGGTGATGGAAATTAAAATATTATTTACTCTTACTTCTCAGGTTACACACAGGCACTGTTATCAGAACTGGTTTAGTTTCCGTGAGTCAATTGAACACATCAGAGAAACCCTTTGGGAAAACAAGGCAGACCTGCCCATCACTCAGTCCATACTGCAAACCAACACACAAAGTGGAAAACAAGTGTTTTTTGTTTTTTTCCCCAGAAAAAGAAAAAAAGGACCTGGGAGTTAAACAATTGTGGAGACCTTCTTAAATTAAAAACTCCACAGAATTACAAATTAAAAATTAGACAAAAGACATTAGAAGAACTCTTATAAAGTGATGGAACTTGTTTTAGTCAGCTTTTTCACTGCTGTGACTAAAAGACCTGACCAGAATAATTAAAGCAGGAAAAGTATCTTTGGGAGCTCACAGTTTCGGAGGTTTCAGTTTATAGAGAGCAGGCTCCACTTGTAAGGACTTAAGGTGAGGCAGAACATTGAGGCAGAAAAGTGTGGCAGAGGGAGGCAGCTCACACGACAATCAGAGAGCAGAAAGAGAGACTGCACTTGCCAGATACAAAATATGTACCCTAAAGGCTTTCCTCCAATGACCCACTTCTTCTAGCCACACACTACCCACCTTCAATTACAACTCAGTTAATCCCATCAGGGGATTAATTCACTGATTGTTTTAAGGCTCTCACAATCCAATCATTTCTCCTATAAATGTTGCATTGTCTCATAAGCTTTTGGGGGACACCTCACATAATGGGACTGAAGCTTAAATTCATTAAATTCATACTAAACTCACCTAAAGCATAGGACATCATAGAAAAATTGAAAACTTTTCTAATTAATAAATTCCCATTACTTTTCATTTCCTAATTTTGCAATTATCCCAAATAAGAAACACTTTAAATATTAAGTTTTATCATAGAATTAAAACTCCATCATTAAAAGCACCCAGTGACCTCAGTGCATTCAAATTTAATATTCTGGCATTGAGAAGACATCATATTTGAAGTGCATATTTTAATCTTTAAGTCAATAACGTAACTTTTCTATTTTTATTTTTTGTGGTGCTGGGGATTGTACCCAGGGCCTTGTGCACATTGAGGCAAGCACTCCAGCAACTGAGTCACATTCCCAGTCGAACATAACATTTTATTTATGCAAAACATATAGATAATGACTTTTGAGCTGTACATTATCCATTATTTGGTAAGGTATGATATTGTTCAGCAGTGGCATTTTAAAAACAGCTTTAATTTTAATGTTTAATTTTAAAACCAGCTAAGAGAAAGGAAGATGGCAGCAATGAGATAGGCATCAAGTCCTATCTCTTTACAACACAGAAAAGAGGCAGTGAAGGAAAAGCAGAATTGAGAAGTGGGTGACAAAATAAATGTTCTAAGATTTGTTAATATTACAAAATCTGATACCTGAAGAGCCTGAAAAAAATAGGTTACCAGAGTAGGAAACATACTGTTAGTTCCCAAACCCTGATCCAAAACCTGGGGAAGAGAAGGGGGTGGGGCAACACAGAGAAATGGAGGGGAGCAGAAAATCTCTTAGGCTTACCACTTAAAAGTATTTGGATAGACAATGAAAACTTAAGGCAGAGCAAACAGCTTCAAACCACAGAGCTGGGGGTTCTCAATTATTTTGTGGAGCCCTCAGTTGACTAGTCAGCCCCTTATATCAACACAGTCTCTTCGCATGGCAAGATAAGTGCAAATTAAAAGAGAGGTAACTCACCTGCAGTGGGATTTCTTAAGAATCAGCCAAAAATAACTTCTAGAAGTATGCTACTTGTGGGATATTGCTGAAGCCTCTTATCTCTCCGCATCACCATGAACAAGAGGAACAGAATTGGCTGGTGGGAAACTGTTAGAAATTGTGCCTAACACATCTCAGCTTCTGTGACCCAGGCAGGCAAGGGTGAAAGCTCTGCACTGTGTCCATTCACTTAACTCAGAGACAGCAACAACTCAGCTTTGGCCTGACAGAGGAAAGTGGATTGACCAGGCTTCTACCACAGATTTGGACAAAGGCATCATGGGAAGCACTGTGGGAAGCCTAGAGAAGATTCTCAGAATCATGAGTACCTAAGGGAAGCTTCCTGAATATCCAGTGACATTAGAGACACAGTGGAACATTACCAGAGTCTCTGCAGCAGGAAGGGCCTGATTTCAGCCTTAACTAGTACACAGCCTGACCCATGATCACAATAGGCAAGAGACAAGATATTGTTTGGATATTTGTGGGACCTTGCATCAGACTTAATAAACACAGGAAATCAACACCTGCCATTCACAACCTGGGGCAATGGGACTAGAGTCCAGGTGAACCACCTGAGACCCTTCACTACAGAGAGTTCCTCAGAGAGTGGTATCAGTTAGGGAAATATTTCCGTACCAGAGAACACCTGGAAAAAAAAACACAACCAGAAATTCTGTGCTCACAGACAGCTACAAGGATCTTCATTACCGTGAAAAAAATACCGTAGAGAGATGCAGGTACATGGTAACCCACAGCAATCACAGGGGCAATTCAGAACCTGAATCCTGAACTACTTCAAACAACAGAAATGGCCAACCCACAAAAATGAAAGCCAAATTAAGATTCAACAAGATAATTCTTCACTGTGAGACAGTTTACTATAAATAAATATAACATCAACTTTGATTATATAAATAACTTTTTAACTTGAATAATAATTGTTACTCCAATAGTCAACATTGTAACTTCAACCCATTCAAATGTATTTCATCTAATGGTTTAAAGCATTAACTGGAATCAACTTCCTTTCTTTGTTTTCCTAGCTGTAGTTTATACTTCTCCTTTTATCCCTTACTCATCTTCTTGTATTATCTGCTACCACCTTGAATACCAATCATTCATCTATTTCTCCTTCCTACCTTGGTATAAATGATCCTTTTATATCTTTTCTCTTTGTCTCTTTCTTTCTCTCTTTTTCCCCTCTCCTTTTTGTCCAGTCTTTCTTCCTCCCCTGATTTTAGCCTTCATTTCAGGCTATAACAAGTTTACCAAATTTAACAACTAATTTTTGACATATATGATAACTTTAATATGCTTTTACACCTGAATTTGAGAAACCATAGAGAACAATTCCAAAAAGTTTTTTGTTTCTTATAAGGTTGAATAGAATGGGGATTGACTGTGAAATCATTATAGTAATTAAGTCCCAGGGTCAACTCTTAAAATGGTGCTGATATTCACATTAACAGAGGTAACCCATTGATTTAAAACTTCAGTGTCTAGATATTCACCCAACAAGAGAAAGAAGCTCACAACATAGTCCTTTGCTTAAAGGAAGTCAGAATTACACTGATAGATAAGTAGATATACAAACAATATGAAAAAGCAGGGAATAAACCATCCCAAACACACCAGAATGCATCAACAACAGACTTGATTGACACTACAGTGAAGGAACATCGGAGAAGGAATTTAGAAAATTTATAAATTGTTCTATAAGCTATGATGTGAGGAATCAATCAGAGAGAAAACACACACATTGAAAATACACATTGAAGTGAATGATCACTTCAATAAAAGATAGAGATTCTTAAAAAGAACCAAATGGAAATCTTCAAAATGAAAACACTGAAAAACCAAATTAAAATTAAATAGAAATTATCATGACTAGATTACACCACTTTGAAGACAGATTTTCAAAATTCAAAAATAAAAGTATATAATCTTGGCAATAAACTTGACCATAAAGGAAAGATGTTAAGAGCAAGAACAGAATGTTCAAGAAATATGGGATAACATTAAAAGGTCAAATTTAATATTTATTAGGATAGAAGAAGTCTCTGAAGTACAAACTAAAGAAATGCAAAATTTTTCAATAAAATATTATTAGATAATTTTTCAAATCTTTACAATGAGATGAAAAAATATACAAGAGGCACAGAGGACTACAAATATACAAAAATCACAATAGATCCACTCAAAGACATATCATTATGAAAATGCCTAACATACAGAATTTGAAAAGCTTCAAGAGAATACTGACTAGTCACATTTAGAGGAAAACTAATCTGGATTACAACTCAACCCAGACCCTAAAATCCAGAAGGGCTTGGAATATATATATATATATATATACCTGCCTATCTTTGAAAGAAAATAGATGTCAACCTGAATTTGAGAAAACAAAGAGAACAATTCCTAAAAGTTTTTGTTTCTTATAAGTTTGAATAGAATGGGGCTTGACTGTGAATACTACACCCAGCAAAATTAGGTTTCAAAATTGAATATTAAATAAAACATTCCAGGAATTTTCAAGATGGCGGACTAGAGGATGACTGCATCTCCTGTCACTCCAGAACTAAGGATTCAAGAAGGGGAGGTATAAAGAGACTAAAACCAACTCAGAGATGCTGGGTGAGTTGCTCCCACTGGGTGAAGCTCAGCCCAGGCAGCAGGCTGGGACAGTGGGCAGCTTCTCAAAGCAGGGCAGGGCAGCAAGAGGATTTCCCAAGCAGCCTGGCTCCATCTGGTGGCAGAACCGGTCCACAGCCAGCTTCTTGGAGCAGGCCCGCCCAGTGAGAGGCTTTCCAATCACATCCGGCTCTGAGCCCCGCACCCAGCAGTGGACCAGGGGCAACTTTCTTTGGAAGCACTGCATTATAAAGTTCCTCCAAAACTTCAGGTTACTGAAGGCTAGGAGGTGATATACTGGAAATCTACAGGACACTATAAGCCAATAGAGGAAATCTTCAATATCTCAGAGTCCCACTGATATCTGACCAATGTGAGAAAACAAGGGAAGAAGTTGTTCCAAACAAACCTAGACAGTATACCGACTGACAGCACAGCAGAAGAAATGTCAGAAAGGGAGTTCAGAATGTACATAATTAAAACAACCAGAGAAGTAAACGAGGAGATGAAAGATCAAATGTAGTCATTCAAGGAAGAGATGAAAGAGCAACTGCAGGCATTAAATGATCACACCAATCAAAAGTTCAAAGAGCAAATACAGGAAGCAAAAGATCATTTCAATAAAGAGTTAGAGATACTGAAAAAAAAAAACAAACAAACAGAATTCTTGAAATGAAGAAAACAATAATTCAAATTAAAAACTTCATAGAAAGCATAACCAATAGGTTAGAACACCTGGAAGACAGAACCTCAGACATTGAAGAAAAAATATTTAATCTTGAAAACAAAGTTGACCAAACAGAGAAGATGGTAAGAAATCATGAACAGAATCTACAAGAATTATGGGATATCATAAAAAGGCCAAATTTAAGAATTATTGGAATTGAAGAAGACACAGAGAAACAAACCAACGGAATGAACAATCCATTCAATGAAATAATATCAAAAAATTTCCCAAATCTGAAGAATGAAATGGAAAATCAAGTACAAGAGGCTTGTAGAACTCCAAATACACAAAATTACAAGGACCCACACCAAGGCACATTATTATGAAAACACCTAACATACAAAATAAAGACAGAATTTTAAAGGCTGCGAGAGAAAAGAATCAAATTACATTCAGGGGGAAACCAATAAGGATATCAGCAGATTTTTCAATCCAGACCCTAAGAGCTAGAAGGGCCTGGAACAACATTTTTCAATCCCTGAAAGAAAACGAATGCCAACCAAGAATCTTATACCCAGCAAAACTTACTTTCAGATTTGATGATGAAATAAGATCCTTCCATGATAAACAAAAACTAAAAGAATTTACAAAAAGAAAGCAGGCATTACAGAACATTCTCAGCAAAATATTCCATGAGGAAGAGATGAAAAACAATGATGCAAATCAGCAACGAGAGGAACTAGCCTAAAGGAATAGCCAAACAAAGGAGAAACCAAGTTGTATCACAAAAAAATTGAGCCAAATAACCGGGAATACAAATCATATCTCAATAATAACCCTCAATGTTAATGGCCTGAACTCATCAATCAAAAGACATAGACTGGCAGATTGGATTAAAAAGAAATATCCAACAATATGCCGCCTGCAAGAGACTCATAGAAAGAGATACCCACAGACTAAAGGTGAAAAGAGGGGAAAAAAACATACCATGCACATGGACATAGCAAAATAGCTGGAGAATCCATCCTTGTTTCAGTTAATGTGGATTTCAAGCCTAAGTTTGAAGGGATAAAAAAGGACATTTCATACTGCTTAAGGGAAGCATAGATCAGCAAGACATAACAATCATAAATATCTATGCCCCAATATTGGCTCATCAATGTATGTCAAACAAATCCTTCTCAATTCTAGAAATCAAATAGACCACAAGACAATAATACTAGGAGATTTTAACACACCTCTCTCACCACTGGACAGATCTTCCAAACAAAAACTGAATAAAGAAAACATAGATCTCAATAACACAATCAATAAGTTAGACTTAATGGACATATATAGAATATATCATCCAATAAGAGCGAATATACCTTCTTCTCAGCAGCACATGGATCCTTATTTAAAATAGACCATATTTTATGCCATAAAGCTACTATTAGCAAATACAAGATAGAGATACTACCTCCTATTCATCAGATCATAATGGATTGAAATTAGAAATAAATGACAGAATAAAAGTCAGAAGGTACTCCAACACCTGGAGATTAAATAATACACTATTATATGATGAATGGATAACAGAAGACGTCAGGAAGGAAATAAAAAATTTCTTAGAAGTAAAGGACAACAAGGACACGTCATATAAAAATCTCTGGGACACTATGAAAGCAGCACTTAGAGAATGATTTATTTCATGGAGCATATTCAATAAAATAAGAAAAAAATCAACAAATAAATGACTTAAAAGTACAGCTTAAAGCCCTAGAAAAAGAAGAACAGACCAATACCAAAAGTAGTAGAAGACAGGAAATAGTTAAAGTCAGAGCTGAAATTAACGAAATTGCAACAATAGATAAAAAATCAAAAAAATTAACAAATATAGAGTTGGTTATTTGAAAAAATAAACAAAATTGATAAACCCTTAGCCACACTAACAAAGAGAAGGAAAGAGAAAATTCAAATTACTAAAATTTGAAATGAACAAGGAAATATCACTACAGATATGAGTGAAATACAAAATATAATTAGAAACTATTTTGAAAATCTATACTCCAACAAATCAGAAAATCTCGAAGACATCAACAGGTTTCTAAAGATATATGAATTACCTAAACTGAACCATGAGGACACACACAATTTAAATAGATCAATATCAAGTAATGAAATAGAAGAAGTCATCAAAAGCCTACCAACAAAGAAAAGGCCG
This sequence comes from Sciurus vulgaris, assembly GCF_902686455.1. Lineage (NCBI taxonomy): Eukaryota > Metazoa > Chordata > Mammalia > Rodentia > Sciuridae > Sciurus > Sciurus vulgaris. The sequence continues at coordinate 96,682,603 of NC_136467.1, read as the reverse complement.
GGACCAGACAGGTTGGTTCTCAACTGAGTTCTACAAAACCTTTAAAAGAGATAATTCCAATACTCCTCAAAGTATTCCATGAAATAGAAGAGGAGGGAACCCTCCTAAACTCATTATTTGAAGCCAATATCACCCTGATACCTAAACCAGACAGAGACACATCGAGGAAAGAAAATTTCAGACCAATATCCTTAATGAACATTGACGCAAAATTCTCAACAAAGTCTTAGCAATTCGCATACAAAAATATATTGAAAAGATAGTGCACCACGATCAAGTGGGTTTTATCCCAGGGATGCAAGGTTGGTTCAACATCTGGAAATCAATAAATGTAATTCACCATATCAACAGACTTAAAATCAAGAATCACATGATTATTTCAATAGATGCAGAAAAAGCATTTGATAAAATACAGTATCCCCTCATGCTCAAAACACTAGAAAAAATAGGGATAGTGGGGACATTCCTTAACATTGTAAAGGCCATCTACGCTAAGCCCATGGCCAATATCATTCTAAAAGGTGAAAAACTGAAAGCTTTCCCCCTGAAAACTGGAACAAGGCAGGGATGCCCTCTTTCATCACTTCTATTCAACATCGTTCTTGAGACTCTAGCCAGAGCAATTAGACAGACCAAAGAAATTAAAGGGTTATGAATAGGAAAAGAAGAATTCCAACTATTCCTATGATGACAAGATTATACATTTAGAGGAACACGGAAATTCCACCAGAAAACTTTTAGAACTCATAAGTGAATTCAGTAAAGTAGCAGGATATAAAAATCAATGCTCATAAATCTGATGCATTTTTATACATATGGGATGAATCTTCAGAAAGAGAAGTTAGGAAAGCTACCCCATTCCCAATAGTCTCGAAAAAAATAAAATACTTGGGAATCAATCTCACAAAAGAGGTGAAAGACCTCTACAATAAGAACTGTAGAACACTAAAGAAAGAAATTAAAGAAAACTTTAGAAGATGGAAAGATCTCCCATGTTCTTGGATAGGCAGAACTAATATTGTCAAAATGGCCATACTAGCAAAAGCGCTATACAGATTCAATGCAATTCCAATTAAAATCCCAAGGATGTACCTTACAGAAATACAGCAAGCAATCATGAAATTCATCTGCAAGAATAAGAAACCCAGAATAGCTAAAGCAATCCTTAGCAGGAAGAATGAAGCAGGGGGTATTGCAATACCAGAACTTCAACTATACTACAAAGCCATAGTAACAAAAGCGGCATGTTATTGGTACCAAAATAGACAGGTAGATCAATGGTACAGAATAGAGGACAGGGACACAAACTCAAATAAATGCAATTTTCTCATACTAGAAAAAGGTGCCAAAAATATGCAATGGAGAAAAGATAGCCTCTTCAACAAACGGTGATGGGAAAACTGGAAGTCCATATGCAGTAGAATGAAACTAAAACGCTATATCTCACCCTACACAAAACTCAACTCAAAATGGATCAAGGACCTCAGAATCAGACCAGAGCTCCTTCATCTTATAGAATAAAAATTATGTCCAAATCTTCAACATGTTGGCCCAGGATCAGACTTCCTTTACAGTACTCCCATAGCACAAGAAATAAAAGGAAGAATCAATAACAGATAGATTCAAACCAAAAAGCTTTCTCTCAGCTAAGGAAACTCAGCAATGTGAAAAGAGAGCCTACAGAGTGATAGAAAATCTTTGCCACTCACACTTCAGATAGAGCACTAATCTTCGGAATCTATAAAGAACTCAAAAAACTCTACACCAAGAATACAAATAACCCAATCAACAAAAAGGTAAGGTAATGAACTGACACCTCACAGAAGAAGATCTACAAGCAATTACAGACATATGAAAAAATGTTCAACTTCTCTAGTAATAAAAGAAATGCAAATCAAAACTACCCTAAGATTCCATCTCACCCCAATTAGAATGGTGATTATCAAGAACACAAGCAATAATAGGTGTTGGCGAGGATGTGGGGAGAAAGGTACACTCATACATTGCTGGTGGGGTTGCAAATTAGTGCAGCCACTCTGGAAAGCAGTGTGGAGATTCCTTAGAAAACTTGGAATGGAACCACCGTTTGACCCAGCTATCCCACTCTCAGGCCTATACCCAAAGGACTTAAAATCAGCAAACTACAAAGATGCAGCCACATCAATGTTCATAACTGCTTAATTCACAATAGCCAGATTGTGGAACCAACCTAGACGCCCTTCAACTGATGAATAGATAAAGAAAGTGTGGTATATAAATACAATGGAATATTACTCAGTCATAAAGAATAACAAAATTATGGCATTTGCAGGCAAATGGTTGAAATTGGAGAATACTATGCTAAGTGAGATAAGGCAATCTCAAAAATCCAAAGGAAGAATGATCTTACTGATAAGTGGGTGATGATACATAATGGGTCAGAGGAGGCAAGAATGGAGGAAGGAGGGACTGTATAGAGGGAAAAGAGGGGTGGAATGGGTGGGGGGGAAGGGAAAAATAACAGAATGAATCAAACAACATTACCATATGTAAATTTATGATTACCCAAGTGATATGCCTTTACTTCATGTACAAACAGAAACAATATGTATCCCATTTGTTTACAACAAAAATAAATTAAAAAACAACAACAACAAAAAAATTAAAACCTTCCATGATAAACAAAAGCTAAAAGAATTCAAAACTAGAAAGCCTATACTACAAAACATATTCAACAAAATATTTCATGAAGAAGAAAAGAAAAGCAAAAATGAAAACCAGCAGAAGGAGTTTAATTGACTAGACTAGTCCATTAAAGGAGAATGATATTCAATTTAAATATTAGAAATAAATCAAAATAGCAGGAAAAAATAATCTTGATAATACCATTGGATGTAAATTGATTAAACTTTCAATCAAAAAATATAGATTGGCAGATTCAATTTTAATAATGATCCAACAATATTCTATCTGCAAGAGATTCATCTCATAGGCACAAAGATGTTCAGAAGCTGATGGTGAAAGATTGGGAAAATATATAACATTCACATGAGACCTATAAACAAGTAAGGGTTGCTATTCACATATCAGATAAAGTGAACTTTAAGCCACGATTTAGTGGAAGAAACAAAGAAGGTCAGGTCATTCTGCTTAATGGAATTATACATCAATAAGATATATAATGATTATAAATATTAATGCCCCGGTCAATGAAGAATCTATGTACAACAAATCTTTCTCAATATTAGGAAGAAAACAGGCAACAATAAACACAATAAAATAATCCTAGGTAAATTTAGCATGCCCTTCCCATGACTAGATAGATCATCCAAACAAAAACTGAGTAAAGAATTTACAGAACTGAAAACTACAATTGATAAAATGAACCTAACAGATATATATATATAGATATATAGATATAGATATACATATATACAAAATATTTTATCCATCAATGATAAAATTCAGAATTCAATTTCTTCTCAGCAGTTTATGGAACATTTTCTAAAATAGACCATATTATAGTTCAGAAAGCAAATCTTAGTAAATATGAAAAATAGAAATAATGCCTTGCATTCTATTAGGTAATAATGGAATTAAATTAGTAGTCAAAAATAAGATTTTAAGATAGAGCACTAATCTCCAGAATCTATAAAGAACTCAAAAAACTCTACACCAAGAATGCAAATAATCCAATCGACAAATGGGCTAAGGAAATGAATAGACACTTCACAGAAGAAGATCTACAAGCAATCAACAAACATATGGAAAAATGTTCAACATCTCTAGTAATAAGAGAAATGCAAATCAAAACCATTCGAAGATTCCATCTCACCCCAATTAGAATGGTGATTATCAAATATACAAGCAACAACAGGTGTTGGCAAGGATGTGGGGAGAAAGGTACACTCATACATTGCTGGTGGGGCTGCAAATTAGTGCAGCCACTCTGGAAAGCAGTGTGGAGATTCCTTAGAAAACTTGGAATGGAACCACCGTTTGACCCAGCTATCCCACTCCTAGGCCTATACCCAAAGGACTTAAAATCAGCATACTACAGAGATACAGCCACATCAATATTCATAGCTGCTCAATTCACAATAGCCAGATTGTGGAACCAACCTAGATGTCCTTCAATTGATGAATGGATAAAGAAATTGTGGTATATATATATATATATATATATATATATATATATATATATATATATATATAATGGAATATTACTCAGCCATAAAGAATGATAAAATTATGGCCTTTGCAGGCAAATGGATGAAATTGGAGAATATCATGCTAAGTGAGAAAAGCCAAACTCAAAAAACCAAAGGTCGAATGATATTGCTAATAAATGGATGAGGACACATAATTGGGGGAGGGAGGGTTTAGTGTTAAGGTTAGAATTAGGGTTAGGGAGGGGGCAAGAATGGAGGAAGGAAGGTCTGTATAGAGGGAAAAGAGGGGTGGGAGGGGTGGGGGGGAAGGGAAAAAATAACAGAATGAATCAAACAACAATACCATATGTAAATTTATGATTACACAAATGGTATGCCTTTACGCCATGTACAAACAGAGAAACAACATGTATCCCATTTGTTTACAATTAAAAAAAATAAAAAAAACAAAAAATTAGATTTTAAAAAAGAAATCCCTTTAAAACTGTAGATTAAATAATACACTTTTGAATAATGAATGAGTGAGAAATAAAAAAAAAAATAGAAGTAAATGAGAATAGCACAACATATCACAACCTCTGTGACAGCATGAAGGCAGTTCTAAGAGGAAAGTTCATAAGATTGAGCTCATAAATTAACACAATAGAAAGATACCAAATAAATAATCTAATATTATATCTCAAGATCCCAGAAAAAGATGAACAAACCAATACCAAAATTTGTGGAAGACTGGAAATGATTAAAATGAGAGATGAAATCAATTATGTTGAGATTTTAAAAAATCTAAATAAAGAGTTGGCTTTCTGAAAGGATATGGAGAATTGATAAGCCCTCAACCAGACTAATTAAAAGGAAAAACTCAAATTATCAAAATCTGATATGAAAAAGTAAGTATCAACACAGACATTACTGAAATTCAGAGAATCATTAAAAACTACTTTGAAAATTTATATTACAATAAGCTAGAAAATCATGAAGATATGAACAAATTCCTAGAGACATATGACCTACCCAAATTGAACCAGGAGAATATAGAAAACTTAAACAGATAATTTCAAGAAATGAAATTGAAGCAGCTATGAAAAGTCTTCCAAGAAAAAAAAAGCTGAAAAGCAGAGAGTTTCTCACTTGAGTCCTACCAGACCTTTAAAGAAGAACTAATAACAAACATTTTCAAGTTATTCCATGAAATAGAAAAGGAGGGAACACTGCCAAACTAATTCTAAAAAGCAAGTATCACCCTGATACCCAAACCAGACAATGACACATCAAGGAAAGAATATTCAGATCAATATTCTTGATGAACATTAATGCAAAAATTCTTAATAAAATATGGACAAACCACAAACAAAAGCACATTAAAAAGTAGTATACCATGATCAAGTGAGTTTCATCCCAGGAAGCAAGGTTTCTTCCAACATACCAAAACCAATAAATGTAATTCACTACATAAATAGACAAGTACAAGAATCACAGGATTATTCCAGTACATGTGGAAAAAGCATTTGAAAAAGCACAGCACCCATTCATGTTTAAAACACAGGGATAGAAGAAAATTACCTCAATATTGTAAAGGCTATATATAAAAATCCAAGGCCAACAATTCTCAGAACGGAGAAAAACTGAAATTATTTTCTCTAAAAACAGAAAAGACAAGGATGCCCACTTTCATCACTCCTATTCAAAATTGTCTTTGAAACGTAAGCCAGAGCAATCAGGCAAGAGAAGGAAATTAAATAGACATGAATATAAAAAGAAGGGCTCAAATTATCTCTTTGCTGGTGACATAATCCTATATTTAGAAGACCCCGAAAACTCTATCAGAAAATTTCTAGAGATCACAGATGAATTCAGCAAAGTAGCAGCATACAAGATCAAGACCCATAAATTAGTAGCATTCCTATACTCCAGTAATGAATCTCTGGAAAAAGAAATTAGGAAAATTATTCCAATCACAATAACCTCAAAAAATATGTATGAATCAATCTAACAAAAGAGGTAACAATAAATGTTACAATAAAAATTATAGAACACTAAACAAATGAATTACTGATGACCTTAGGAAATTGAAAGACTTACCATGTTCTTGAAAAGACAGAATTAATATTGTCAAAGTGGCCTTACTACCAAAAGTGCTATACAGATTCAATGTAATTCATATCAAAATCCCAATGGCCTTCTTCACAGAAATAGAGAAAGCCGTTATGAAATTTATTTGGGAAAATTAGAGACCTGGAATAGCCATAGAAATCCTCAGTGAAAAGAGCAAAGCAGGAAGCATCACAATATCAGACTTCAAATTATACTATAAAGCTCTAGTAACAAAAACAGCATATCATTGGCACCAAAACAGGCATGAAGACCAATGAAATGGAATAGAAGGTTCAGAGATAAACCCACATAAATAGTTATGTGACACTAGACGAATGTGTCAAAAACATATGTTGGAAAAATGCTAACCTTTTAAACAAATGGTTCTGGGAAAATTAGAAATCAGTATGTAGTAAAATGAATTTTAACCTCTATCTCTTACCGTCCTCCAAACTCAATTCAAAGTGGATCAAAGACCAAGACATGAAATCAGAAACACTGCAACAGCTAGAAGAAAATGAAGACCCAACAAGCCAACATGTTGGCTCAGGATCTAACTTCATTAACAAAACTCCTAAAGCACATGAAGTAAAACATAAAATCAATAAGTGGGATAGCATTGAATTAAAAGTCTTCCTCACTGCAAAGGAAACAATTAAGAACATGAAGAAAGTTAAAAGAATGGAAGAAAATCTTTGCCACCAGCTCCTCAGGGTATTAATATCCAGGATATGAAAAGAACTGTAAACACTCAAACACACAAGAAACCAAATAACCCAATCAATCAATGGGCAAAGGAACTAAACAGACACCACAAAAGAAGAAATACAAATGGCCAAAAAAATATTTTAAAAGATGTTCAACATTTCTAGCAATTAGAGAAATACAAATTAAAGTTACATTTAGATTTCATCTCATTCCAGTCAAGATGGCAATAATCAATAATACAATTAACAATAAATGCTGGCAAGGATGTTGGGGGAAAAAGGTACACTACACTCCTACATTGCTGGTGGGACTATAAATTAATGCAAATATTCTGGAAAGGAGTATGGAGTTTCCTCAAAATACTAGGAATGGAACCACTATTTGACTAGGTCATTCCCCTCCCTGGTATATATCTAAATGATTTAAAGTCCATATACTATGGTGACACAGCCACATCAATGTTTATAACAGCACAATTCACAAAAGCCACCCTAGGTGTCTTTCAACACATGAATGGATAAAGAAAATATAGTATGCATGTATATAATGGACCATTAATCATAAAGAAGAATGACTTTATGGATTTGTTGGTAGATAGATGGGAGTGGAGAGTATCATGCTAAGTGAAGTAAGCCAGTCTGTTACGGTTTGCATGTGAGGTGTTCCCCAAATCTCACGCATGAGACAATGCAAGATAGTTCAGAGGGGAAATGATTGGGTTGTGAGATCCTTAACTCAATCAGTGAATTAATCCCCTCATGGGATTAAATGAGTGGTAATAAAAGACAAATAGGGTATGATTGGAAGAGATGTGGCATTGGGGGCATGGCTTTGGATTATTTATTTATATCTGGTCAGTGAAGTCTCTCTCTGTTTTCTGACTATCATGTGAGCTACTTCCCTCTGCCACACTCTTTTGCCATGATGTTCAACTTCACCTTGAACCCCAATTAATGGAGTCTGCTATCTATGCATTGAGACCTTTGAAATTGTGAGTCCCCAAATAAACTTTTCCTCCTTTACAGTTTCTCTTGTCGGGTCCTTTAGTCACAGTAGCAAAACAAAACAAAACAAAACAAAACAACCAACCAACCAAACAAAAAAAGACAACAAACTGACTAAAATATGGGCTCAAAATGTTAAAGATCAAATGCTTTCTCTGATATGTGGGAAAATGTTGCAAAATAAGCGGGGATGGGGAAGGAGGCAAGTACTTAAAAACAAGAAAAATTAGTGGAGTAGACAAAGGGGAATAAAAGGAAGGGAAGAAGAACAGGATAGGGAAAGTCTGTGGAATGACCTAAATTTCCTACATACTAATATGAATATAGCACAGTGAATCTCATCATCATGTATAGCCATAAGACACTAATTAAGAAAAAAATCTAACCAGGCATGCTGACACACATTTATAATCCTGGAGGTTAAGAACACTGAAGCAGGAGGATTGCAAGTTCAAGGTCAGCCTTAGCAACTTAGCAGGCCATAAGCAACCTATCAAGACCCTATTACGAAATAAAAATAAAAATAACAACAAAAACAGAAAAGAAAAATTAGCAGAAAGCTCAGTAGAGTGGAGACAAAGTAGAAGTACGAGGGACTGAATTACAAAATATCATAGTAATGCTTTAAAATTATGTCAAAAAGAATTCTATTATAAAAGAACCAATAACAAATTTAAAAAAAAAAAAAACAGGATGAACATTGCTTCGCTATTGCAATTTTTGATCTACAAGTAAATTTCAATGTGTTAATTTGACTTCTACATTAACTAACCCATTAATATGAGACTACACCCAGGAAATAGATTAGGCAAACTGAGGCTTATATTGTTGAGTGACTCTTCAAATAATAACGAAGGCAAGATTCACATTGATATCTTCTCTCCAAAAAAATGAGTGACCCAATAGGTGTTATTTGGTGATGAGAGAGAGTATAGATAAAATGGTATACTGGTAAAAATAGGTTCTCAAGAAAAAAAAAAAAATGAATGAGCACAGGCATATTCACAGTATTTTATAATCCCACTGCTAAAAGTCTCCCATCTTTTTTATTTGCCATGAACCAAAATTATGTCAACTAGCTCACGAAGTTCATGAAAATTTAGTATTCAACTGTTGTGAGTTATACAAGCTGGCTCCATCCTATCACTGGAGAGAAACTTTCCTGACTATTATATGGAGATTGCGCAGTCTATCAGATAATTGGAAACATGCACAAAACAGGAATGGGAAGTAAGGTCCAGGTGGTAAATTACGGGTGTTGGAGTGTGCAAAGATAAAAGGAAGTGTGTGTGTGTGTGTGTGTGTGTGTGTGTGTGTGTAGTAAAGACAGTTCCTTAAAATATTATGGAGTAATAGAGCCAATGACCCAAATAATGGAGCTGAGAATTTTAAGGTAACTTGGGAAGGAGTTTAGTACCACAATGATGAGTACCAGGATGATAATAAAAATCATTTTATCATTAACTCTCATTGAAAGTTATATACCAGGCACTCAGTGTTAATAGCCTGGCACCAAGCTTAGCTACCATTTGTATCCTCATTGTGCCAATAACAAAATTTAACCACATGGATAATAAGTTGCCCCTTGAAGAAGAAACTGTGATTAACTGATAGAACTGAATTCAACCCAAAAAATCGAATATGTGAGTATCCACCTTAAACATTAAGTAATTGTGTATATAACATACTATGAGAAGTTTGAATTCTAATTTTGTAAAAAAGTAAAAATAATAGCATTAAAAACTATTTGACAGTCTAGAAAAAATAAGTGCCGTAGGTAGGAAAATTATCATTTTAGTTGTAAATAAATAAGGTTTATATGAGGGTGAAGATAGTGGCAATAAAAAGCTAAGTAACATATAAAATACAACTCCACTTCATTTGGACTCAATCAAATTATTTCTCCTACTGTAAAACTCTATTAGTATTTTTTTAAGTTTGGAAAATAAAAATAAAGAAAAATAATTTAATTTCATAATCTTATGTACTTTGTAAATTACCTGGTTTTTTGGGCAGTTCTTAGGATCGAATTCTGGGGGTGCTCTGAGCTATGTAACCAACCCCCTCTCTTTTAGGACAAGGTTTTACTGAGTTGCTGAGGCTAGTCTCACACATTCCATCCTCAACATCTCAAGGAACCAGTATTTCAGTTATGAGCCACCACACCAAGTTCGTATACTATCTTTTATATATTTAATTTTATCTATATGCATCCATCTATAAAAGCACTGGCAATTTCACATTGTAAGAAAATATAATTGTATATACAGTTATAATATGATTTCCTTACACTTATTAACATCATTTTCTGTAATTCATTGCAAAATGATACATTTTTCCATGAAGAATATTCCACAAATACAACATTTCATATGTGTGTGTGAATACACACAGAAACAATGAATATGCCATAACTATATTATTTCATGAAAGATATATATTAAAATCTATTTAATAATTTTCATAGTAACTATTATTTGTTTCAACATTTTAATAATGTAAATAACAAATGAAGGTCTTAATGCATACACACAGACACACCTATTCTTCTTGAACTATTGCTCCTTTTAGTAATTTATACAGAAATATGTTCTCTAGAGGGAATTACCATGTTAAACAAATGAAGGTTTAACCTCACTAATGTTTGCTTCTCCAGCTGGCAATGACATGCATACTAAAAGCAAGGCATATTTTTTTCATCAGACGAATGATTAGAAACAATAGCAGTATCCAGTATTAGTGGAGATGTATATAAATGACCTCCAAATTATAATTATTATTGGAATTCTGTCATCAGAATTGCAATACTCATTGAAAATTGAAAATGTTTTCCTAAATATAGAAAATCATGTAATTTTGTAAACAATTTAGCCAAATACTATGAACAATTTCTCAAAATATAGTGAAAGACAAACATACCTCTATGCACTTTCCATGAATTCTACTTTAAAAATTGGCCCAAGGAATTACCACATAAGTTTCAAAATGTGCCAATAAAGATGATTCAGTGTTGTGATGAAAGTAGCATATTGGAAAATATATAGATTTGTAAGTCTAAGATTCATTCTAACCTAATGATGAAATTTTTGGCAGCTATTTAAAATGATCCAGTGGAAAATTAATGAATGACATGGGGTGGGTTCAGAATATATTATTGCTCCACAAGAATTTATTTGACCAAATACTATGTATTGTAGAAAAATAATTATAAAATGGGATTTATTATGTCATCTAAACAACTGTTTCTATTACTTCTGATAGGTATTTTGTGATCTTTACTTTTGAAATTTTCTTTAATTTCTGTACTTCAATCTTACCACATATCACATTTCAATGAAAGGAATTATATTTTAATGGGGTAACCTCTTGAAGAAAATGGAATTAATATATTGTGTCCTTTAATATATTTGTGTCCTTCATATCCAACCAATGGGTTTTCAAAGAATCACACAATTACCATTTCTCTTTCTTTTAATTTGAATTTACTGATTTTTAAATTCCTTAGTCTTTCTTCTAGTGTTCTTTTGCCATTTGGTTTTATATATGTTTCATAAATATAGCATAATTTTTGACTTTGCTTTGATTCTACTTCTGTAGACTGTGTCTTTGAAGTGGGCAATTGAAAGGCATTTATGCTTTTTTGAGATTTGCTTGACTCAGTCTGACAGCCTTCCTTTAATTTTTAAATATGTCCTTTCTTCTGTGCCCCTGTATCTTTTCTTATCATTCTTGCTCTTTCTATCCTCTTCCCTCTTTTCTGCTGTCCAATGATTTCATGAATGTATTCTCTTCTGAAGGCAATTATTTGAACTTTCATCTTGTTCCAAGCACAAATGCAGGACACCTTGTGATTTCTGAATAAATGAAAGCTTAGAATTCAAATAATAAACTGTCTATTCTGTCACACAATAGACATTTACTCATACCCATATTAAACCATTTGAAAATTAGTATAATTTAAAATATAATTTATGAAATATATAAATCAAATGAAGAGTTTTTCACTGAGCACCAAGGTTTCATTTTCTCTACTAAAATGTCATTTGAATTTTAATCCATAACTCTATGCCTTTTTCTAAAACCTACATTTATTCTTCTATCTAAAAATTGGGAAACAATTGAATTTCTCAACAATAGTCCTACTGAATTTTGTTTAGTAATATATTTGATTTTTATCAATAGCCACACTAGGCTTTACCTAGTAATTTTGTTTACCAACATTAAATTCATGTATTCTCTATTCTGTTTCACTGGGGATTGGTTTTCAATTTGTTTTCATGTATTGACAACTTTTATTTTGCAGGAAAGAAAGACACTTAGCTAACGTGTTTCATGAGTATAAATCTGTGACTACATTGAGCTTCTGTTCTTTTTAGGAAATTGTGGTCTGGATCTTATTTTTAAGACATCATTATTTAAATATAACTTGCACTAAAGTTACTCCCAAATCACTATCATATCTATTGTTGAAAAAAGGAGACTACGGTATGTAAAGACATGATGGTTCCAGTCAAAAAGAATCCTGAGCAAGATAATGATAAAAGAATAGGTCCCATTATGGCATTTATTCTTTCATTAAAATAAATCTTGATTTGATGGACAGAAAGACTGAGAATTGATTTTTCAGAACAAGAAAACAGAATACATTTCTGCCAAATATAATGGTGATGTTAAAAGCCTTTTACATTAATTCCTTGCACTTGAAGACTTAAGACCATACTATTTATAAGGGCAAACCTTCAAGTGGTGGTTGGTTATCTTTACGTTACTTTGCTTGTGAGTGCTGGTGTGGGTGCTGGTTAAATGGAGTTGCAGCTGGTACTCTACACACAGTATCTGCATAGTGGCAGATAGAGTTGCAGTTTCCTTAATTAGACAGTATTTGTCTTTGGAAAATGAATGTATATATTTTGAAAGAATAAAGGATACATTACAATGTAGGTTACCATCTAGTGAATCTTTCCACACCTTGCACACGAACATATACATAGACACACATACACAAAGTTGTTACTTGGTAGAATATATCCAGTTACTGAATGCTTATGTGACTTTTTCCCATTAAGCAATTATTGGAATTGGTAGACTTTGTGTTTCCAATGAAGATACAAGAGTTAAAAACTGTAATTCACTAATTTTGTTTCTATATGATCTACTTATGATATTTTTGCTTAATTACTCAAATTGATTAATCCAAACTCTCTACTTGTAATACTTTTTGTTTGTTTAATTTTTGCATTTAAATGTAAACCCTAAGCAACTAGGAGGAGCTACAGTTCCATGGTAATCTAATCTGTATTGAGAACTTCAATATTAAGAAGCAATTTAGCAAGCTAAGGCATAAGAAGAATTTAAGGTCCCAGGTTTAATTTTCCCTCCTTCTCAAGTCTTCTAATTATATATTCCATTCATAACAAAAATTTTGTCATTATTCTTGATAATTAACATCTTGTAATTAAAAACACTTTGCTTTGCTTTCTAGCTGTCTTTATTTCAGCTGCATTGATCCAGTGCAATCATATTGAATTAATTTTTGCTTGAGCAGTTCACTATAAATACAAGAAAACCCATTATTACATTTTGAAACATTAGATCAGATGCATAAATTTCACTAGTCACTAGATAATTACCAATGCCATATATACTTTTTGTAGAACTAACCAGTTCCACAATTTTTTAAATTTAGTACTGCAAAATTGCCAATACCTTTGATGCTCTCCTAGCAAAGTTTACTATGATTATAATACATAATATGTATATGTAGCAATATTAATTTATAGTATATTTATAGTGAAACTGGTCTTTAAAGAGTATTGGTAATAAGGTACTTTGTAAAGAGTTTTAACATAGAGAATTATATTCATTACTTTTTAAAGTATAGACTTTTAGTGGAGTTGATCTTTTCCCCCTCACATATGCTATCTTTGGTCCCTCAGAGGTGATGAGTACTGTGTCCTCACATAGGGAGGAAGAGAAAGGCAAAGGAAAGAGCCTAAGCTTGTTCTCTCCAGCCCTTTTGAAAGGCATTAATACATTTATGAGGGTACAGCCCTCCTAACTTAGTTGTTTTCTAAAAATTCTTCTCTTTTAATATTACAAACATGGGGATTACGTTTTAACATATGTGCATTGGCACACATTCAAACTGTAATATACACAGATATAGGCACATATATCAAGGTCTAATTGGAGTTCTTTGGTTTTATTGAACTGATGGGTCATGTACATATCTGAGGTTACGAATTGCAGGGAGCCATCCATGACTGGAATAAGAACTGGGCAAAGTTTGGGCCATTAACTGGGAATGCCTGACCTCAGGAACTCACATTTGGATATCCATTGTTTGACAATGCCCAAGTCATGTAATATCATGTTAGCTCATCGCTCAGGTTCAACCAGGCAGTGGAGACAGGAGTGACCTGCTAGACCCAAATGACCTGCTTACTTCCACCCTTCATTCTGTTATAAATAAAACAAGCAAGTGCTGCTTCTTTGTTCAAGTCAGACCCTTTTGGACAGCTCAATCAGTCACACCCCTGCTTCAAAAATATTCTTGCCTTTTTGTCTTTATTTATGGTATATATACTTCGTAGCTTTTAGCTTTTATTTCACAGCCTGCAATCCCATCTTCTAAGGTCTTCAGTTTCTTTCTTTATTGTTCTGTAGTTTTCATTGTAGAGATCTTTCACCTCTTTGGTTAGATTGATTCCCAAGTATTTTTTTTTTTTTTTTTTTTTTTTGAGGTTATTGTGAATGAGTTGTTTTTCTCATTTCCCTTTCAGATGTTTCATCGCTTATGAATAAAATGCTTTAGATTTATGTGTGTTGATTTTATATCCTGCTATTCTGATGAATTCATTTATGAGGTCTAGAAGATTTCTGCTGGCGTATTTTGTAGCCTCTACATATAGAGTCATGTTATCAGCAAATAGTGACGGCTTGAGTTCTTCTTTTCCTATTTGTATCCCTTGGGCAGCTTTCTTTTCCTCTCACCCTGCTCCTCCCTAATCTCAGGGGAAACAGAATTACCTTTATTCCCCATCCTAGACAGAGTTATCTGTTCCTGAGTACATACCCATTATAGGAAGGAAATAATCCGGACTTTGGGGTTGGTACCAGAAGAACTCAGAAATGACTATCTCCCAAATTAACAAGTAAATTACAACTGCAACAGAGAACACATGGAATGTAGTCTTTGAGACACCTCTTTAAAAGCCCCTTGCTCCTGCTGATGGGCAGATCACAGCCTTTGGGACAGGAGTCCCATGTGTTTCTCCTTTGCTAGCAAAGAAATCAATCTTCTTTTTCCTTTTTCTCAAAACCCTGTCCCCGTTATTGGGTTGGCACTGGGGACAAAAGACTGAGCTTTAGGCAACATTACTATTTTCAATTCTAAATAAGGATGTTATGAAAATCAGTAATAGAAGATGGGATTTGAGAAGTTCTTCTCTACATTTGAATTAATGGTTGGTTGCCAGATGGCAGGTAGTGAAGTAAATACTGGAAAGAAAAAAAAAAATGAAATATTTTTCCTCAACACATTTTAAAAGACTAATATCAGGTAAATATAAGGCTGTCCCAAAGAAAACTCCAGGACTTTTTCTACTAAATAACATTGCTTGATAGATCAAAATGGAATGATATGCTTACTGCAGCTAACAGCTGCTCACAAGAGCCAACTGAAATTCTCAAAAGCATTATGAACCTGTTGATGTTGCATTGATAACTTGAAAGTAGCGGTGGTGAGAGTATGTATACCATGGAAGTCAGAAAAATCTATGAATCAGGGATTTGATTTTTTTCTCCAAGAGATGACTGTTAATCATTTGCCAACACATCATTGTCAAACACTTTTTTTAAAGAGAATAAGGTTAACTTTTCAGAATCAATTATCCCAAATCTAGAAGAAACTGAATAAATGGGAATAAACTGAATTTCTCCCTAAACCAAAGAAAAGGATGAGGCAACTCTCAGTAAGTCAGTCTTTAACAATGTTCAGCACCAAGCACCACTGGTATCTGCATATATTGCCATCTATCAGTAGAACTAACATACAGTACATCAATCCTAATAGTGTTTGCTTTACAATTAACACTGAGTTAACCTTCATGAGCATAAACAAATTTGTGAGCAGCATAGTATTTACTTAAATGCTGTGACAAATTGTCCTAGTGTAAGACTGCAGAGCGACAGAGAATATGGACACAAGAAGTTCAACTGGAACGCCATTATTTTTCCTTTTCCTCTAAACTGATTTTCCCACATGATCTTCACTGATTACACAAGTGTCCCTTGGTGTCTAGTTACATTGTGAACATCTCAGATTAGATTTTTGTGTGCATCATAATAATTGTTCTTTAAATTTATTTCTTTCTTAAAATAGGATCTTTGCAAACCAGCACCTATGAGAAATGAATAAGAATAAAAATATAACCGAGGGTGTCCACACTGTTGATTTTGCTTTTCTCCCCCTTCAAATGCAAGAAATTCAGTGTTTGGTACCCAATAATAAATCGTTTCTTTAAAATATTTTCCAAATCATATTAATCATGATAGATGATTTCCAGAAATATTTTGTGATGATATAATACTAAGTTTTAAGCATTCTCTAAGCATGAAAATCTGTCTCTCATCAATCTGAAACATATTTTCTCAATGTCTAAATTTTGTGGTGTCCTTTTTCACTATAAGAAGAATCCAAGTGACCCAAGTGATGAGTCTCATAAGCTTTCTGGGCTTTATCCTCATGACATTGATTTCTTGAAACTCTAAGGAAAACTGATTATTTTTTACATTCAGATAAACTCAAACAGTAAAAGTGACTAGCAGAATACTTGTCTCACTTTTTTGATTTTTATGATAGCACAGTTGTAAAAGTGGTCCACTTTTTGCTTTGAATGTAACCCTTGCTGCTCTGCCACTGCAACTTATTTTTAAAATGAACATTTTTTTTTTTCTTCCCTTCTCCCTGTTTCTCCCTATTCTCTCCCTCTTCCAAATCTCAGGGAAAACAGGATTACCATTCTTTTCCATCTTATGAAGAAAAATCTGTCCCTGAATACACAACCCACCTTAGGAAGGAAGTAATCCAGACTTTGGGGATGCTACCAAAAAAAAATCTCAGAAATGACTAGCTCCCAAAATTAACAAGTGAATTACAACTGTAACAGAGAACTTGTGGAATGTGATCTATAAAAGCCCCCTGTGTTTCTCCTTTGTTAGCAAAACAATAAACCTTCTTTTTCCTTTTTTTTTTTTTTTTTTCAAATCCCATGTCCTCATGATGGGATTGGCATTGGGGACAAGGACCCAGATTTCAGCAACACAATTATTTAGCCTTTCTTTCCTATGGAAAGTAATGCATGCAGGAGCACGGCCATCTTCCAGCTTCCTCTCACGGTTCTTACAGCACCCATCATTTGGGGTGGCTGTCATTCAAGTTTCAGCTTCTTTCACCTCAAATAATTTTTAAATGGCTGCTATTATAGTTATCTACTCACCCGTTATTTTACACAGACACAAAACCCATGTGAATCAGCACCACAAATTGTTCTCTATAAAGAGCCTAAATATTTCGTAAAATTATAATCTATTCTTTCCTCATGTCTTTTCTCTTTTTCTATCCTGAACATAATATGCTCTTGATCTTAAGATAGAGATATTTATCTTAAAATATTTCTTCTCCCTCCATGGAGCATAAAATAGTTGTGTCACACATTTGATGACAAGTCTTATTTGTCCAAATACAGTGTATTTTATTCAAGTTTCTTTGAACAGTCCAATCTTTTTCTCCTCCTCTCTTTTACTTTTGCCCAACTCCAGGCTGTTTCCCCTCCCTCCTTCTTTCTCTTCTTCCCAACCTGTTCAACAATCTCTCGATCTCACATGCCTTCTATACGGGTAATGTGAAAATGTTCATCTATAGTCATTTCTACTTTCTAGTCTCAGACCCTCATTTTTGATGCCTTGCTTGAAATTTCCATATGACTTTCTTGCATCCAAATTTAAAACAAAGCTTATGCCACCACTCTTCCCACCATAATTATACCCTTCCTTACCTCGAAAAGTAGAAGTGAATTCAATTCTAACCCTTCTGTAACTTTGCTGAATCAGGTTAGCTGCCCCTTCCTTTCCTTTTCCACTGCCACTGGCCCGGGCAGCTTCTCATTTGTACTGAAAATCACCTAAGATAGTCTTATATTCTCTTCCATTTAACCTATGCTTCCCAGAATCTTCAAATCAGTCATCTTACAGAGTCATTTCCTGTAAGAACATTCTCTTGCTCCAAGACTTTCAATAGCTCTCTACCACTGAGAACACAATAAAATCTACATATCTTATTTCTGACTAGTGTTAAAGGAGTATGCCAAAACTTGTCCCACTAATAATAGGTTTTGTGGAAGGAAAGAAAGGAAACAAAATTATCTCAGGCTTTTCATTAAAACATTGCAATGTGAAAGATCAACATGAAGGTACGTTCTGCATGGCGATTAAAGATGAGCAAAGGGCATTCAGAATTGAGGTTGTTCTTGGTATTGATTGCACATTCTCACCAGCAAGGGAAGGAAAGACTGTGAGACACTGGATGGTATGCAGAGGTATCCAGACTGGGATTACAGTTTAGTATTTGTTGGCTAGATAATTTGAGTCTCCTAAGAGTGGAGAAGCACTCTTGAGGGATATATATATATATATATATATATATATATATACATATATACATATATATACATATATACATACATATATATATATACATACATATATGTCTTATAGGAATTTTCACAGATAAAAGTCATAGTGGCTATGTAAAGGACAAAGACAAAGGAATACAATGCGATACCATCTTCAAAAGAAATGGAAAGCTATCCCTTAGTTTTACTTCCTGCTCTCTGATATATATTCTCAAAGCAATTGTTAGCTAATATTTCAGTGAAAAGAATTTTCTTAATCTAAATTGAGGTATCTCCATTGATTTCAATAGTAATATAATTATAATAATTTAGGAATTTCTAACATAGTCCATCTGAGGAAGTATTTCCTTATATGCATTCAACTTTTGTGAAATAGATTATGGTTTTCTATTTTTACACAATAAATGAAATAAGGTCTTATAATGGACAGTTTTATGTATCACTTTTACAAGACCTTGGAGTGTGCAGATATTTGGTTAAATATCATTTCTAAGAGTGTCTGTGAGAGTATTTCAGGATGAGAGTTAGAATTTGAATTTGTTGACCGAGAAGATGGCTCTCCCCAATTTGGGTTAGACATTGCCCAATCCACTGAAGGCTTGAATAGAACAAAAAGTGAGTAAGAATGAATTCCCTTTTCTATCTCACTGTCTTTGAATTGAGACATTGGTTTTCATCTGCCTTCAGACTTTGACTCGAATTGCTACTTACATCATTAGCTCTCTTGAGTCTAGGTTTTCCATCCTTCATAATTGCACAATAAATTTCTTACAATGAAAATGAATTGTCTCTGTCAATCTATATCTATGTATATACATATGTGTTTATATACATTTATATACATGTATGTATATGTACATATGTGTGTATGTATACACCCAAACACACTGTTCTGTTTCTCTGGACAGCACTGACAAATATAAGATACATATAATGACAATCAAATTAATTTACATAAATTCTAGTGAATATGATGATTATATTTAAATGACTAACGGTAAGTAAATATTTGTGTCAAGTAGTTAATATTGATTCTCCTGTAACTCAGGTACTCATCTTCAGTTTTCTCTTCAGGTACAGAAATTCATCTTTCTATCACCTATCTAATTTAAACAAAAAAATCTCCATTTTCCCTGGCAACTACCTCAGCAACAGTGTTTATATACATTTTAGTATTTGCTCTTGAATTGCAGAGTAGCACCATGTCTCAACTGTGTTTTTAAAAGGTGCATTGTTTCAAAAAATATTTTTTGAAAAATAATTTTTGTACTTATACTAAGCTTTGGTACATCCATTTATTTTCAAAGCAAATTATGCATTTTTTTGTTGTCACATAAATTTCAATAATTTTTTTTTCCCTTAAGAGGATTTTTTTTTTTTTTTTTTTCTTCTCGTGCTGGGGATTGAAGCAAGGGCACTACACTACATACCCAGCCCTTTTTAGTTTTTTTTTTTTTGAATAGTGGCAGTGCTTTCCTAAGTTGTCAAGAGTGGCCTTGAACTTGCTGTCTTCCTGCCTCGTTCTCCTGAATAACTGAGATTACAGGCATGTACCACTCTGTCTAGCTAGGGGAAATCTTTGCCATAATAAAGCTTTTAAATCACTGCTACCGTCTTAGTTATCACTGTGAACCACTGTTAGAATGGAACTCTAACTGGAGTCCTAAACACTATATTAAAATGTCTTCCTTAAATATTTGGGTGCATTTTTCCTATCTTCTCCAAGAAGAAAAATACATTTTTCTTTGAATCTGAGTTCATATGGTGTGTTATCTCTATGTAAATTCTGATACATCAGGATTTATAGTTTCTTCCTTGGTATTTATATTTATCTGTGCAGTTACACATTAAGGCCCATATTTATTACAAGACTCTGAACTCATTAAAACCTCAATGCCTATAGCCCTAATATTTGAACCAATCCTTGTCTCTTTCTCTTTGATGTACGTGAAAATGTTCTTGATTTTTATAACTTTTCTATTACATAATTAAGTGATTGTTTTGGATAACTTTTCCCAAAGTTTGTTTTTTCTTTCATCATTACATTTAAAATGATATAATGGTTTTTAAAATAATTTTAATGACTGAGATCATGCTTTGTTTATTCAAAAACCAAGTGTTCATATACATTTTAGTGTTTGCTCTTGAATTGCAGAGTAGGTAAACAGCAATGGCCCAGAGGTTTGTAAATGCAGATGAGTTAAAATTGCTTCTCTAGTAAAGCTGGTGAAAACAAGAGGCACTTCTGGGGAAGTCTTTCTGGTTTACTGCATTACTAGGAGATTGAGGAAAGAGATTTATAGTGATGGGGCTTGATGTTTCAAACAATCAACACACTCAGGAGACAAAATTATGACAAATACTTTGTTTCCAATGGGAACAGGAGGGGCAGTTATAGGAGATCAGGTGTATGATCTGGAGAATAAATGTCTTAGTTGCACTGAACAAGAGAGTAAGCTGGTGTAAATAGCATGACCTGAGTAACAGTGCACACAGCAAGTGAAGGAGAGAATGATAAATTCAGAAGATTGCCTCCATGGATCAGAATATGAATCTATCTAGTGTAAAATTCTTCCTCTGGCAATAACCAATACTTAATGTTCCAAAGGAAGATGAAAGCTCATGGGCTGTGCCTAGGCAATTTATCCAATGCTATTTATCAGGTGAGAAATTTCTATATCAGTCCCCACATGCAATCATTGAACACCTTGAATCAAGCAGTTTGAATACCCTTATAATATGTTTTGCTGCAGAACTGCAAGTTGTATTGATGGAATGAAGGTAGTGAAGGCTTTTAAAATAATCCCCTCCACACTGTTTGCTTAATGATTTTCATTTACCATTAAAATGTAATGGTTATTCACATCACATGGAACTTATACAGAAATTGAAAGTCATTTTGACAACAAACTTAGTACACAATAAATTTAAAAACATGTTAACTAGAATATATAGTTGCATTTGTACAGCCAATATAATACTAGTATGCCTTTTGGAAGGTTTAAATTTACTCTTCCTTTCTCTATTTATAAGTTTTAAAATTGGTATTCCTTTTTAAATTTTAGAGGTTCTTCCATAAATCCCATATATATTATATATATGAATATATATACCCATATAATATATTGTAGTATATTTTATATATATTATATTGTATATTTTATATATACATATATATCCGACTATCTCTTTAAAATAAATCTGAAAGAGCAGGTTTTATTAGACTTTTAGAAATAAGGAAGAAAAATAGAATATATTATCAAATATTA